>NW_013667750.1:82364-99075 GCF_000517525.1 Limulus polyphemus
AAATATATGTATATATACTAAACCAACATAAAAATATAATTATTAGTAATATATATATATATATATATATATATATATATATATATATAATTTAAAGACAGTAAAGGATTTGTTAGTCCATTTAGGCTATCCCATCCATTGTACTAAACTCTGAAATAAAGAGAAAACACTTAGTCAACCCTTATCATTCAAATGTTTATCAAGCCTTTCCTTAAACTCTTAAATTATGGTCATCTACCACATCTGAAGGTAATTCATTCCAAAGTTCAACCTGACTCTTAGAAAAATCAAGCCGTCTCAGCTGAAGATGACTCCTACCCTGCCAAAATTTCTATTTGTGTCCCCTAGTCTTACCATTCTTGCCATTAAGTATGAAAAAAAAGATGATGCATCAATACTGTCAATTTCCTAAACAATTTTAAACACCTCAATCAGATCCCCTCTGATTCTTCTTAGCCACCCTATCCTCATTTGACAACCTTTCCATTCCAGATATCATCCTAGTAACCCTCCTCTGAACTCTTTCCAACAATTCATTGTCCTTTCTAAGGTAAGGAACCCAATACTGAAACTAACACAGAACTCCAATTATGGTCTAACCATGGCCTATAGAATGATATTATAACCTCTTTAGACTTGTATTAAGTATTTCTGTATATAAAACTTAAAATCCCATTTGCTGTGCCACTAGCAACATCACATTGCTTGGATGATTTAATAGACTGATGAACCAGAACACCAAGATCTTATTTTCCATAACGGTGTTAAGGTTATTCCCATTAAAATTATACTCATTATTCAAATTATGATAACTCACATCCATTCTCATGTATTTATTGTAATTAAAATCTATCTGCCATTTATTTGTCAAACTCATGAAATAATCAATTATTTTCATAAAGATCATTTGCAGCATTTTACAAAAGGCTTAAGTATTAAGATATTTGATTGTGTTGTATAATCTAAATAAGAAGTCTAAAAACTAAAGGGTGTTTGGGTCAAATATTGAATACTTTTGCAGCATGTAATAAAGCATCACCATCAAGTTGTCCAACATTCAGCAGTAATGGGTGTGGTGCTATTGTTATAACAGTCACAACTGTGCTTAATGAATACATTACACACTTTGAAGTTCATATGTTGTACTAGTGAATTTTGTTTTGAACCAATATATGAATGATTCTGAAGAATCATATTCATCTTTCTTGTGAAAATTTTGTAATTTGTACAGGTTGTACCATTTTATTTTATAACTAAGTAATAAAATTTGTAAATGCGATTTGTTAAGTTTCTTCTAGTGCATCTTATTAGATGCATTAAAGTTCATTTTAAGATCCAACAAATGTTTTCACGTAATATATATATAAAACTTTTGTTCAAATTTGTGTGTGTTCAAATGTTACTGGTTATGCATTATTTTTGGATGTTTCATATTTGATGAATTTGTTTGATATCCTTTTGACTGATATTTGACTTAATTTTCAGTACAAAAGCCCTTATTTTAGCCCTTAGTGAATTAAATGTGCTGTAAAATATATTAAAGTTATGTGAGTAGTCAAACAACATTAGTCTTCAGAAATGTGTGTTCTTTGTTCTGACAATTACTCATTGCATTAACATTGCAATTCGAGTAAATAGTTTACTCTGCTTTACATTTAGATATTTCAACATGCTAGATCTATCAAAACCAATTCTAAAATTAAATAGTTCATAATTTATCTGTTAATTTGCTGGAAATAGGTTAAACATTTAAATCTGTTGTTTTATACATTTAAATGTTTTTACTGTTTGCATAGTTCATTGTGGCTGTAAGCAAAGGTTTGTATTCTAAGTACAAATGTTTCTTGTTCATTTAGATTGATTCACTCTCTTCCAAGCAAATGGAGAGCATTCAAGTGCTTCTAGCTGCAGTTTTCAAACAAACAAAGCCACAAAAACCAACTGACACACAATCAACTCCTTCAACTTACAGAACGGAACATCACAGTGATGCACAGCTACATGAACAAGAGCCAGTCAAAGACTTCAGTACTGGTTTGTTTATTTCCTTGTATACAAAATTTTACTATTTTATTACTATTATTATTAGCTTTTTTTTTTACTTTTAAGTCATTGTAATACTTTATGGCATTCCTCAAAAATGTTTTACTACATGTGCATTATTCCTTGTTAACTTACACAGTATTTATAATAATTCAGATCAACTAAATCTGTCAGTTATATTTAAGGCAAATGAAATTGAGACATTTGTTTTCTTTGTAAATTATTCGTCTTGGGGATTATTGTAAGTTCATGTTATTTTATTATAAGTACAGGAATGTCATTTTGCTATGAGGCAAGGATTGCAATTGCCCTTCATAGACTTTAGTTTATTTACTTTCCCACAAACTTTGGAAAAATATAACCACATATAACATGATCAAAGTTTTCTTCACAAATGAATAAAAGAAATGAAGTACAGAGAATGAATATTATAAAAGCTAACACAAGTTTGTTTTTCAATGATGTCACTTATTAAGTATGCTTATTATGCTATATTTAATGTGTGTGTTTATTGCATTATCTGTGTATTCTAAAATTTGTGAAGAACAACTGGTAAGTACTTCTATGCCAGTGTTTTCTACGTCATTTCCGGATTGGAATAGAAAGCATTTATCTTAAAAACTATATTTAGTCTTACTAAGAATTTGATGAAAGTATGTATAAAATTTTGATTCACAGATTCACCACAAATTTCATTGATGTATTTAGATAATCTACATTTTTGAGGGTTTTGAAATTACCTTAAGAACAAAAATATTGATAAGATCTGCCTGAATCCATACAATTAACAGGTTATTTTTATCCCGTGGAATTTATCCTCAAAGATTGTTTGCGAATGGGTATAGCTATACTGGATTTTCTCTTGTTTGAATGGTTTTATTTTGTATTTTGGAATGTAAAAGAAGTAATCTTTGAAATATGGCCAGCGGTGGCAAATTGTGTTTGTTATGAAGGTATGATAATGATTGTAGCAATGGCATTTTAAAAAAGAAATGGTGCAGTACTAATGTGGGAGAATTAATAGGTAAATAAAAAAAAATGTAAGAGTTATTGTCTTCATAGATCTCTCTCCATCACTTTAGTGGACTGCTTAGACAGTATGAAAGGAGATACATATGACATGAAGGGAAGACAAGAACAAGTATCACTGGCTGAAGCGTCTGGTAAGTATGATACTGTATACAGCAAAACCTATGAAAACAAGCATGAATCCAGTAATATACCAACATACATAAGACCAATGTCAGGTTTTCTGGCACAGTTTCATGAAGGAGAGAATTGGAAGGATAAGTCCTCTATCCCAACTACAGACAGTAACTACAACACAACTGGAATCAAAACAGCCTTATCTCAGCTGTTGTCTAACCAGGACCTCAGCATAGCTACTACTTCAACTAATTCAGGTATAAAATCTCCAACTACTTTTTCTTCTAATTTTAGGGCATACAGTATAGGCCAGGGTAGTTCTCATTCCACAGCTAACAGGGAGGTATTTGGTAATGAAATATCTCAGAGAGGTAATAATCAGTCTAGATCTTATGGTAATGTTTCTCCTGTAAGTTCTGTAGAAACATTCCCAAGTCAGAACGTTATCAGACAATTGGACAGATTGTCTGCTTCCTACTCACAAGGTGAAAGTAGATTTGGGAGTTCCAGAGAAAGAGTGACTGAACGAATGACTCGTTTTGAATATAACTCAGAAAATTTGAGTTCTCAGAGTTTACTGGGACAAAATTTAGATGCAGAATATTCACAGGGTGTCTATAGAAGAGAGGTACCACCAGAAATGACTCAAGCAGCACCACTGAACCACCCTGGAAACAGACCCTCTGATGCACCCAATAGTAGTGATCATTATCGAGATCATGAATTTATGTTTGACCAAGATAGAGATAGTCATGTATATGGTCGCCCGGGGTATAGTCGAAGAGGAGACTTTTATTAAGGGTGATTATTATAAGGTTAAAAGGTTTTGGATTTAGACTGATCCATTTTTGTGTAGATTAAGAATGTAAAAAATTATGAAATATAAAGAACTGAAAAGAAAATTTTGTTTTTGAGACTTTGGTCTAACTTTTCTTTTTTTTTTACTTTATCAGTATCTGTTAAAATTTGCTAAATACTGTAATGAGTGTACTATGTGTTTCTTGTAACTAGTAAAACTTTGATATAAAGCTCTTGGGACTCATGTGTTTACTTTTCTACTAAAATATTCCACTGTGTGCTTCGTAGTAACATGCAATATATCCATATGACTCCAGTAGCATATTCTAAAATAATTGGAATTTGCTAATTAAAAGATATACATTTTCTTGATAATGTATTTTTTTCTAGGGATTCTTTTTTTTTCTTTTATCATTTGCTGTTAGATAATTTAAGGAAGGTTACAGTTTCAGCTTGCTGATTATTGGTAGGTTGAAGTGTGTGATTGAATATACTCTTATTAATTATGGCATTTGGGGAATTGGTAGATTTTTTAAATTGGAAAGTAAAATGTTTGTTTTGTATTGATTATTCTCATCCCTATAAATGAGTTACAATATTTCTTCTGGCTGATTTACACTGGAAATGATGTTTTTCTCTTTCTCTATGCTTAGACTTTTTTTAATGCTCTTAGGAAGCATATTTAATTTAAAGGATTGAAAATTATTTGAAAAGTAGTTACTTAGATATGCAAATTTGGTTTGAATAAAGAGAAAATTATCCATTCATTATGCAAATAATCCATATAGGATATGAGTAGCATTTTGTAATATATGTATTTTGAAGTGTAGTGCAAGTGAGGTAGACATACTGTACAGTACAAACATATGTTACCTTAATTTATTTTTTAAAGCTTTTGATATAATGCTGTAATATTCATTGACCTTTGATTTTGATTGAATATGTAATGATCAGATGTAAAAAAAAAAAAAGGTTGAAAATTACATTTCTAAGTATTGAACTCTATAGCTAAATCTGAGTGTTCCCAGAAGTTTCGTTGAATGTTGTCTTTTTCTAAATGACCCATAAAAGCAAAATTATTTTATCTTTTTTTTCTTTATTTGGCTTATATATATATATATATATATATTAATTTAGTATTACTAATTCAAGTAATTGCGGTAGAAAGTAATTTGTTTTTTTTATTTTATTTATTTTATTATTTTTTTTGTGTGTGTGTAATGCCAAGAAAGACATTCTGTGTTGAAGTTTTTAGGTTTCACTTGTAAACTATTTCTGTGTGCACTTTGTTAAATGTAATCCATGAAGCAGCTTGGATGGACTTTGTAATAAAATATTGTAGGTTTGGATTTAACCATATGGATTTCTGAGGTAGGAATGGATTTTCACGTTTGAAAGAATTAAGTTCCTTTTGCATGAGTGAGTTGCTTGATGTGCAGCATAATGCAATATAGTCATAATGAAGTTGTGTGATAACATAGTAACAGCTTTTCAGAAATTTCTTCAATTTGCTTAATATTTTTTGAAGTACATCTACCCATTATAATCACTGAAAACTTGTTATATGTGAGTTGTAGCCAAATTATCAGTTTTTTTCAGCCCAATATTTAGTTTTTTATATAATTTAATGATACAAATACACCTGTGAGTGAAATAATGGCTCTTTGCTTACTATCGGTTCATGACTTCTGCTCATAATCTGCTTAAAGTTGTTAATATTTTTTTATATTAGTAAGTTATAAAGTTTAATGACTAATTTTACATATAGAGAATTGTTATATATTTTGTTAAGTTTGTGTGGAAAAATGTTTTGGTGACAGAAATAAGTGTATTAGAGATACATGTGATGAATGAATGTTAGCTACTACTTGAAGCTTATTCAAGAAGTAACAGTTCATTAGATTAATTTTGCAGTACTCACAAATAAAGGCAAAGCAAAATTAATACAGTTAAAGAAAGAAAAATTATTTCATTAAAAGTCATACTAATGGTTTTCCATTGACATATACATATACCTTTTTAGAGTTTAATTTAAGATAGACGAGTTTTTAGTGTATAAGAATAAGGATTGAAACCGACATACAAAATGCACCTTACAAATTGACGTATTATTGCTGAAATATATAACCTTAGAAATTCCATTCATTATAATTGAGTATTGTTCAAATTCTACCATACTGACTTCATCAAAAAAATAATTTTTGAAGCTAACTGTTGCCTAGTTTACCAATTGGGCAAGTCAAAGTACTACTAAAATGTGTGAAAAAATGTAATGAAAATCTGGTAGTATTATGGGGTAAAAATTACTCTAAAAGAGGCCAAGTATTACAGAAGATTGTATTGAAAGCTTCATTAGTGTATTTTCGTTTTTTTGTTGAGGTATCCACACCATATCATTACTTCTAAAATACAGCTTCAAATAAATAAATTGAAAATTGTTTTATTATAACATTTATTCAGTATTAATTAAGACATGATCACATCAAAAAACTGTTACATACTCATAGTAGTGTTTTAAACTAATATGAAACAATCCCAGAATTCACTTGACTAGAATAGAAATATAGTGGTGTGCCTGGCATGTGTATGTATACTAGAATGTTTATTGTTAGTTATTAAAGTTTCTTGTATTTTTTTTCTTAAAATAATTACATTGTTAAAATATATTTCATGTTGATTTTTATTCTTGTGTTCATATAGTAACAAATATTTGTTTTTATATTCCAAACTTCTTGTTGCTACTTGCCTTTGTATATAGATATGAAATGTTATCATAATGAAAGAGTTATTAATTTACCCATTTGAAGATATATTTTTAGGAGTATTCATTTGCATATATTTATTGTGTTATAACTAATCAGCAACCTAGCCTCTTCAATGAATCTTAACACTCAAGGGAGCTCTTTCACTTCAACATTTTCTATATGTTATAAACGTTTATAAACCTCTCTGTGAATTTTTGGAACACCTTCAGTCACATCAGATTTTGTAGGCTTTTGTTACTTCATAAGTTATTTTGTTTTAAATCAGGTAGGATATGCTGAAGATCATGGCTAAAATTAATCACGTATTTTGCTTCTGAATAGAGAAATCAACCAAGAAGTGGCACTGGAGGTGCCCAAACTGATTCCATATTGCTAGGTGGTGTTTTGAATAAGGATAGGCATTTAAAATATTTGTCATTCTGGAGTGTTTACTAGTGGATCCACTGAGAATTGTTTTTAGTATTCTACATCCATGAATTTGACCTACACCCAAAGTTAGTCAGTCATTCATAAAACTAGAATTGACCATTTTTTTTTTCTGTAACTGCATGACTTACTTTAAAAAAAATGTAATTAGACATATCACATAAGTTTACCTTCATTGAAAACTTTTTCAAGATGTTACTCTTTCTGGGTGGCAGCTAGTTAATTACTTGTAACTACTAGTTTTTGTTGGCTGTAGAAGGTAAAGTTACAGCAATTTAAGGTTTTTTGTCCATAAATGTTTATGTTATTGATTTTTTCTCAACACAAATATACATTAGACAAATTTAAAATCAAAAATCACTAGCATATAATTGAATAACCTAAGTTATAACATTCTAATGTTGAAGAAAGATAGATTTATTCTTCTAAAGCAAAATCATAAGTTGTAAACATGCAACAGTCCCATAACATCACCAGTTCTATTAGAAAACTGTCCGGGAAAACCAGTGTGAATTCACCCAGAGTTTGAGCCTGTTATGTTAACAGAAGTGCATACATGAAATATGCATACACAAATTTACTGTGACCTGTCACAATGCCCGTTTGTTTTTTTCCACAATTAAAGATTAGGCGTTTTGTTCAACATCATATTTATAGAAATGGTTAAACGTTAAAGAACTTGTAAACATCATCTACTGTTATTTCACATTTCTTAGGTGGGTTAAAATTTTTTTTAATGAACTCAAGAAATTCCTCTATAAAGGGCCATCTTCCATGTCTTCATAGGTAAATTAACTGTGCATATGATGACTGTATAGTTACTTCTGTTGGAGAAATATAAGGACTTCTTTCTGTTTGGGTCTATTAGAATTTAAGAATGTGTTTTAAGATTGATGGGGTTATGACAAGACCCCATACATCTGTAATTCTTGGTACTTGTCATGTCATTTATATGTGAGGTGTTAACTCCATTGGTGTGTAGATGTGGTACTTCCGTATATATTCTGTTTTTCCTGGTTAGATAAGAATAGTAACTGCAAATGTTAAGCCAGAGTAAATCCGAATTCTCTGATTAGGACTGAGTAGAAGAAAGAAATCATACACAATGTAAAAACAAATGGAGCAATAGTTTTTACTAAACAATAACACAAATCAAAGTGAATGAGTGCACAAGGCATCAGATAGTGCTGTTCTAACTCAGAAGGCAGAACTGGCCATGGTCTGAAGACAATCTGAAAAGTGCAGAGTTATGAAAAATTCTGGATAAGACTTGAAGAGTACAACAGCTATGGCCAAAGTACAATAGAGTCACCTTTCTCAGAGTGCTGGTGCCAATGTCACTATTGTTAATTCCACTAGCAAATAAGTGGGATATGCCCTTAAGGCATCACCTGCCTGCAAAAGATTGCTATCCACATTACCATAGATTGTTTTACTATACAGATATTTCCCATAAAAATGGAAATGTGACACCAGAAGGTGATGATCTAGAACAATAAGATGAAGCTTAAAAGTAATCTATGCAAATTTTTGATCAACATTGTACTGTTTAAGGTACACACATGGCTAAAAACATGCGTTTCAAAAATGTTGAAAATTTTAGGTGAACATGAAATGCTTACTTTACTGAACATAAGTAAGCAGGAAGCACTAAATATGCTCTGAATATTACATATTTTCTCCTTTTTTTTCAGGTCATCCTCAATCATCTCTTATTTTAAATTTTCCTCATGATGACTCAGCGGTAATCTTGAGGGTTTATCAAGCTTCATTTTAGGGTTTATTCTTGGCAGCTGGCACAGCAAAGATAGCCCATTGTGTAGCTTTATGCTAAACAACAAACAAACTTTAAAATCCATTGGAATATAAAAAAATGTATTGATAATATCATAATACATAAAGTACCATTTGAAAAAGATACAAAACTGTAATAATACCATACTGATACATACTAGCAAATTCATTAAACAAAATTAAACAATAAATATTGTCAAATTGAATTGTGAAACAAACAAACAGTGAAAAATTTTACAGCAGTGGCAGACCAATTTAAAATATAGCACATGATAAAAACCACACTATCAGTATACTAGTTCAAAATACAATAGGCCTTTTAACACAGTTTGATGTATAATACATAGAAAAAAATAAACTTTAACAAAGATACAGTAATACATAGTAAAAGACCCTTAAACCATTTCAGTATTGTTGGGTTATTTTTGTCACAAGTGATGTTTCTGCAAGAGTAGTGGGACCTATATGTTTAATAGAAATATGATAAAATAAAACTGATTATTAGATGATCTTGCATTAATTTTGCCTCAAGATTTATATATAATTTTCATAAATAGTAAATTGGATACATGTAACCCAACAACAATGCCTGTTGGGGCATATATATATCGTCTAACCTCTTATTCTGAAGCAAACAGTAATTTAATTGGTTTCGGTTGTCTTCGTAATATTTTCTGTAGTACCAACTGTATAGTAATTTTTACCCAACTGTGTGTAAGTAGTTCTCTAAGAATTTGTGAAATCAATGATAAATTTACACAAGTACATCAAAATAGATGAGAAAATTCTTTTTTACAGTGACACAAATAATATACATTAAACCTTTAATAATATATATGTATGCTTACACAACCTTTAATATAGATATGAGCCAGTCCAAAAAAATGCAGATAACTACCCATTGAAATGAATGAGAGTTTCAGTTTCACTGTTATTATAAATGCACAATTTTTTTATTGTATGAAGAACTCTTGTAAACCTTTTAACACTTGCCACATGGGCCAGCCCAGTATCTTTTAGTACTGAGCCTGGGATGGTCAAAAGGGGGTTCATTCTGGAAACCGGTAATTTAGGGCTATTTCGATAGATCTTGATGAAGGAAGCTCAACACAACTTTTACAACAAAATAAACAAAGTACTAATGAAAATATTACCTGAGAAAATCTATATGGATTATACTATGGTGGTACCATACTGGGCATTATACCATCCTTCTTATATTCACTGATCATTGCAGAAATATCATTTTTAATTTGAGAATCACTAGGGAAATCATGTAATGCATTGTGCATCTGCTTCAAGTTCAACACTGCAGCCCTTCAGTGGCTGAGCAGTATGTGCACAGACTTACAATGCTAGAAATCAGGTTTTGATACCTGTGGTGGGCAGAGCACAGATAGCCCATTGTGTAGCTTTGTGCTTAATTCCAACCAACCAACCAAACAATATCAACAGTGCATCTTTGGGCTTTACTGTGCTGTTAGTTTCACAAAATATTGAAACTAATGATTTCTTATATATGATTCCAGTCTCCCATTTTAAAGATAACAATACTATTGTGCCTGTTTTTTTAGGTTTTGCTGTCATTTGCAGTTCTCAATTGACGAATTTCCAATTCTGCTGGTATGTCAAATTGATTGGGATATCTCTGAATAAGTTTTTCCCTCATCCAACCTGGATTCGTTGTTTATCTTAATTACTACACTTAAAGCATCACATTCACAACCAAATCTAGAATATTTCAACCATGTTTCATTGCTACATCATTCTGCTTTACATTTGCAAATTACCTTCTTATGTTGGCTCTCGGAGTCCAGTGACCTAGACTTCAAAAGTAATGCCAAATGTTGTATTTTTGTCTAATCAAAATAACCCAAACCTTTCTGGAATGATTCATATTTTTTGGATCCACATTAAGATACCGGGCTGGCTCATTGCAAGGGTTGTTTTTATATTGCTTCACTCTCCCATAAAATGACAGGGATGGTAATTTTTCAGTTTATCTGATGATGGGTTAAGTTTAGGGGAGATGAAAAACATGCACACAGTTAAAACAGTGACCATCATTAGATTATTGATAAAGAAGGGTAAAGTTTTTTTATATATGAATTTTATCTTGCATGATCATATGATAATGAGATAGAATAACAGTTTGTTTGTTGGATTTTACTTAAAGCTACTCGAGGGGTATCTGCCCTGGCTGTCCTAATAGTGGTATTTCAATGTTCTCCTTTGCTCAAAGCAGAAGCACTTTTTTCTCTCTCTTTTTTATGGTAACAATGGAAGAACCTTGGCCCCTTACTTTGGCAAGCTAACCATGGGGCCATGCTTGGCCCTTACACCATTAAAAAAAGGGAAAGAAAGCATAGTGTATGACATTTGCATAATGGTAATTGCCTGCATGACTTGTACAGTTTGCAGGCATGTCTCCCTAATTGTAGAATGTTCAGTGATAAGGTGGTAGGTGTGGGAGGAGCCTCTGTTTCAGTAGACTCCAGGTAAGATTGTCAGCATGTAGGAGGACTCTGCCAGTAGAATATCCTGCATTCAGGATGAGAGACTTCCCCAGAGTTTTAAGTACTTTAGTTATTGAACAGAGGGTTGCCTTTCTTGTAAGAATAAAGGTGGTAAAGCAGCAGAATGAGTATTTGCAAAATCTCTGGTGATTTATATAACATAAAAAAAGAATAGAAAAATGTTTGGGCATATGGATTCTGATTGGTCAAGAGTTAAGCCATAATTGTAGATGTGATGGTATGGTTAAAATGAATAACTGTTGCTTGGGAATAGACATTTATACATCTCAACATCACATATCATCATGTGCATTAAAAGCATTAGAAATATTTCTCATAGTAAAACACTGTTACCATGATAACTAGGATAGCTGCCCCATGTTTCAATATTTGTGGTAGGATTATGTGCTGCCATCTATGAGCCATAAACTAGACTGGGATCTTTCAGCTTCAGAAAATAAATGATTGCTAGGAGATTTCAACTGAACTGCGACTTTTTTAGCTAAAATTCTTTTAGCTTATATTATAATTGTGCTTTACTCTACAGCTTACATAAGCACAAAAGATTGATGCAAGCTAAATGCAATATTCCCCAGTAAAATATTGTTCTAGATGTCTACAAACAACAATAGTTGAACTGCAATTGGCATCACAAAAATAAATATGAGTAAAATCCAGTGAAACAAATTCTTCCTTTGGATTATAGCAACTTCATATTCTGTGCTGATTAATCTTATAACTCACTCACTGCACGTGTGGATGTAATATATACTTGTGTGAAGGCTTATACTTGCACATAAGCTCAGGTAATTTTCACTCAGAACATTCTGTGTATATTCATGTTAAAAATTGTCACCTGAGTGCTCACAAAGTGAAGGTCTCAATGTCCTGTAACGTGACCTAATTGGTGAGAAGGAGATATGGCTAATGTCTTGATAGGTGTTAAACAATTGAACATGTAGCTAAATTCAGGAGTGAGCTGTAAGTAGTTTCAGTAAGAGAGTAGAAGTCTGAGGCATTTTTCCAGACTTACAGATAATATAGTGTCTACTGTTAAGGAATACAATTCATCAGCTTTCTATTTTGTATCATCCTACTCATTTCATTAAATATATTCATTCAAAATGTGTAACAATTCTCATATAGCCCAATTAAACTTTTTTTTTTTTTTACTTCCTATTACTTAGGTTGATATAATAGAATTTAATACAAATCTTGATGATTGCTTGAGTTATTCATTGCCATATATTTAGGAAGGATGGAATCAAGTTAAAATTACTTCTTTCTTTGAATAGAGAATACTAAATCTCTTTCTGATTTTATTCATTTGAACTGTTTATTATTCTGATTGTTTATTACTCAACTCAGCATAAAATTGTATTGTGCTATATGTGGAGAGAGTAACATGGGCAGTTCTTACTGTAAACTTTGCATTAACCTATTGATCACAATCTGGAACTCGCAGTAAGTGTTTATCTCAATAAATAACCTCATTCAAGGAAGTTACTGATATTCAATTTATCGTATACTCTTGAGACCCTGCATGAGATCTTTTGCAAGATTAAGACACTTTAATGCAATCCATCTGAGACAAATCAATGTTATAGTTGTATGTGGGCAAAATTGATAAGATTATCACATGAGGTAATGATTGACATATCTTGAGACCTAGCTATTAGTCTAATATACTTGAACATATTAGGATTAGCTGTGTATTATTTGCTAAGTCTTTCATACAACAGTGTTATGAGGGAAAGTTAACTTTATTCTTATGTTAAGGTAACTAATCATTTTCCTAATTTAGTCTTTTTGATGTTTTTTTTTTCCTCTTTCATTCAAATTTTCTTCGTCGTAATTCATATCACACGTATCTCAAAAGTGACAAACTTCAGGATGCTGTTTTTTTCTAATCTCTATTGAATATACAACTATTTTTACTAAACTACAATTTTTTTTTAATTTATATAGTTTTGTGCCATCTGCAGTTACATTTTTTATGTAAAATTTCAATATCAAAAATGATTTGGATGGTTAGATAGTGATAGTTCAGACTTTACTGGATCAATTATATCTTATTGCAGTGCTTTAATTTCATTTTATAATGGATGAAATGTTCATGCCTCAAAACACACTGTCTCTACTTGAATGTCTTGCATTTAATTTGTTTCTTGACAAATGAATATCAGTACTCTTATAAGTGTTCTTTAAGTTAAAACTAGAAGTCTTGACATATTTTTATATGATATGTTTTTCATAGCAATCTCCCAGGTTTTCCTTCAGGAAATTGAGAGTCAAGTGTTTTATCCTCAGTTTTTTTTTTCTGTTTTTTATGAATGTCATAAACCATATCTTGGTTGATATCCCAGTTATAAAGGAAGATCTTGGCTTGTCCATTTTATATCGTACATATGTGGTCTTTTAGTGTAAGCACAGGTATTGATACTTTTAAACTTGGCACCATCAGAAAATTGGCAAAAATAAAACTAGACGAAAAGAAACAAGTAGCTGTCTGTTAGGAATACCATTGAAGTCATTGCTTGGGTTTTCTTGTTTGGCTGTGTTGTGCTTGAAATTCTGAAAATTATTTTTCAATGCTGTGGATTTAATGTCTGCACCTGTGTAATACATGAAAACTTGCTTGCTGTACTTTGAAATGACAGTTTGGAAAGGTGCTGGAATTTCTTTCAATTGTATTACAAATCCTTATCAGTTGCATTGGTAATATAAAATGGGGGATTAATTTCTCATTTGCTGGAACAGTTGATGCTTGCACTAGCCTAGTAAAGTATTTTCTATATTTCTTTTAATAAAACTTATCTGTTGTAAGTCACTTTGTATCCTTGTACTGATGACTGTTATTTTGGCATGTTAGTGCTAATAATTTACACTTTTGTTAGCTTGTGAGAAAGATCAGAATTTCCCTTCTCATTATGAACTTCCAGTGTATTATTTAGTGTCTTCATTATGGTGGCTTGCTCTTCAAGAAAATGTAGTCATTGTTGTGCTACCCTTAAGACTTGTAAAACACAGGATAAGTGTTTGGCAGCATATTTCACATTTTAACCATCCATTATAATAACTATTCTAAAAAATATACATATCGTCCAAAAGAAATATTTTCTATTATAATCAATTTGTCAGTTGTGTATCTTTCTCTTGGTTGCTTCTATTTTACTATTTTTAAATCTTACAGTATCTCATAATTTGTGAAGTCACTCTTTTTCACCTCTTATAGAGTATTTTGTTTTATTCTACATGGCATTCTTAGGAACTAAACAGCATAATCATTATTATCAGCAGCATTTCCTTTTTCACTCCTTTGCTAAAGATGAAAATATAGTTATTCTACTATATATTAGGTTTGATTATTTACATACTTACAATAAATTAGTTTTCAAACATGGACAATTTAGCTGTTTCCTTGGATTAGGTTTAAATATAATTGTTCCTGCAGCATTGTTCCAAACTTTTAATCCACTTTATAATTTTGGCATAGCATTTTTTCTATTTCTGTGTTTTTTGACATTTGAACTTCTCTATGTTTATTACTGCATCATTGTCATCTGATGTGTGATTTCTTACTTGAGTATTACGTTCTGGGGCATTTCTTTCTGTGTTTACTTCATGTTCAGACTTGTTAGTTAATATATTCTCATAACATTTTTTTTTATCCTTTTGTTATGAACATATCATACTCATAAGATTTATATTTTTCTTTGCTTTATTTTATCTATTCACATACACTGATTGCTTGCCTTTTCCAAAAATTTCTCTGAATTTGATTTTATTTGTTTAGTTATTCTAAATGGTCCTTTCCATTATTCTGGCAATTTTTTAGTGTTTCACTTTTTTTTTTAACTGCAGGGGTATATAATAGTACTTTATCAACTATTTTTATATAATTAACTGTAGCAATTTTAATTACATGTTTCTTTCACTCTTCAGCAGCATATATTAAATTTGCCAATTTTAATTCACTCTAATATTTCATAGTTTTTATCTGGAGCATAGTTATGGTTTTAGGTGCCAATACTTCTAGTGTGTGTAACACAAAATTTCGACCATGTAACAAGAAGAATGGACTTTAACTCTTGTTACTGAGCCATTTGCTGCTGGGTGATATGCATTGGTTTTTGTCTTCTTTACATCGAGTAATTCAGAGACCTCATTCATCAGTTTTTGTCACAAAACTACTACATCTATCAGTTAGTAGGTACTGCAGTATTCCACACATAATTACTCTCTGGTGTGCAAAGGCCTTGGATAAGGTTCAAGGTATCTTGTCAAATAGTCTCAACAAAATAAGATATTTATTTTGAGTGTAGGGACATATGTCTATTCCAATTACTTTAAATGATGTCACCAGAGCATTGGCATTTTTTGCAATGATGCATTTCTCAAATGCAGGCTTTATTTTGCTTTTGGCATTATATGCATGATTCACAGTACTCTCATATCCCTTCTTTAGTGTTCCAGTAAAATCTTTCTTATCCTACTGTCAATTTTTGCTTTAGCCAAATATGTGGTAAATGAACTATCGTGATATACACTAATGACTTTCTTTCTTTCTTAAACTTCTAAGTTGAACTATCTTAGAATTACTTCGTTCTGGTGTGTACTGTATTAACCACACTTGTTATTTTGTTTTCTATGAATTGTGTATCTTTCTCTTGGTTGCTTCTATTTTACTATTTTTAAATCTTACAATATCTCATAATTTGTGAAGTCACTCTTTTTCAACTCTTATAGACAATTTTGTCAGTTTTTTTTATATTCTACTTAAGGCATCTGTAGTAGAATGTTTTCTACTTGGTCTATAGATTATGCTAAAACCATAAGGCTCTGGGGCCAGATAATATTTCCCCAAGGGTTTTGAAGGAGGTTAAGGATTGGATATATGAACCACTTGCTATTATTTTTTGTGAGTCCTTGAGTAGTGTGCAGGTACCAAAGGATTGGAAGTTAGCTAATGTCACTCATCTTTTCAAGGAAGGTGATAAACAAGGTTTTTACATCAGTTGTGGAAAAAATTTTGGAAAGTCTGTTAAAAAGATGCTTTGCAAAGTCATTTAACAAAGTTTAGAATTTTATTGGATAGTTAACACAGTTTCACCAAGGGAAAATCTTGCTATATAAATCTTTTATCATTCTTTGAAAAGGATACTGCTTATGTAGATGAGGGTAAGGGTGTAGATTTGGTGTATCTGGATTTCCAGAAAGCAT
>NW_013667750.1:99085-111166 GCF_000517525.1 Limulus polyphemus
ATTAATGTCACAGGTGAGGAACCTCAGGGCTCAGTCTTAGGACCTTTGCTCATTTTGATTTACATCAATGACATAGATGAAGGAATAGTCAATAAATTACTTAAATTCACAGACTATATCAAAGTCTTCAGTGTTGCTAGCTGTGAAAAGGATGCTGCTGATTTATAAAAGGATTTAGATCATTTAGTGAGTTGGGCAAATAAATGGCAAATGGGTTTTAATTATAACTAAAATCCCATCACTAAAATCTTAATGGGCAGACTGTAATCAAACTATTTGAATAAATGCATCTTGGCTTTTATTTATGACTCCTATTTCGAGAAATCAATCATGATGTGACACACACACACACACTGGCTTTTATATAGGTTAGATAAATGTAAGATAATACATGTGGGTTATGATAATCAAAATTATAAGTATAATTTGGATGGGAATAACCATAACAGTATCATGAAAGAAATGGATCATGATGTAATAGTTGATCAGTCTCTTAAGCCATCTGAGCAGTGTGCTGTTACTAGTGGCAGGACAAATAGAATTTTAGGTTGTATCTACAGAAATATTGAATACAAGTCTAAAGATATTATAAATTCATTGTATAGGTAACTGGTTAGGCCACATTTGAAGTATTGTGTTCAGTCTTGGGCTCCTTACCTTAGAAAAGACATTGAGTTGTTTGAAAGGGTTGAGAGGAGGGTTACTAGAATGATGCCTGGGATGAAGGGGTTGTCATCCAAGGAGAGATTGAAATCTCTTAAACTGTTTTCTCTTGAAAAAAGAAAAGTTAGAGTGGATTAATTGAGGTGTTTAAGATTTTAAGGGAATTGATAGTGTTGGTGCAATATCTTTTTTCATATTCAACAGTGTGAATAGTAGGACTAGGGGACATAAATATAAATTTTGGCAGGGTAAGAGTCATCTTCAGCTAAGACTGTTTTATTTTTCTTACAGGGTGGTTGCCTTCAGATATTGTGCAGGCAATAAATTTAAGTTAGCTTAAGAGAAAGCTTGATAAGTATGTGAATGATAACGGCTGGCTTTAATCTTTTTTTTTAATCGTTTTTCTTTAGTTTAGAGGATGGGATAACTGAGATGGACTAATAGGTCTCATGTTGTCCCAAAACATTGTTATAGTTCTGTGCCAATAAAAACCATAGTGCCATGCTGTATGATGTATCTTTCAATGCCATTAACCATATTAATGGAGCATGTTCCATAATAATTGTAAGTTTACCATATAAACAATGTATAAAAGTGTATGTCCTGTATTACTATTAAGCATTTGCTTTTGTATTACTTTACTCATGTGTCTTCTATAATAGACTATTGGGTGCTTTCATTCATTTTAATCTAACATAGGTTAAACTGCTCTTACTTCACATTCTTATGTATTTATACTTGAATATAAACTCACAGAAATCTAGCCAGTATTGGTGTTGTTAACAAAGATTCTCTAAATTCATCAAAAACTAGTTGCTTCTCTTTAGTCCATTTAAATTCACTATATTTTTATTGTTAATTCAATTAGGGGTATAGCTAGCAATTCAAAGTTCAAAATAAATTATTCATTAAACCTGCTAATGTAAAATATGGTGTAATGTTCTTAACATTCTTGGGAACTCTCTAGTTCTCTCATTTCCAGGTATTTATGGTCAGGATCTACACCATTACAAGTTACTAGATACTTAAGCATCCAACTTCTATTTTAAGGAATTGAAAAGTTGGAGATTTAATTTCAGACTTGCATTACACAACCTATCAAGGGCATAGTTTTCAAATTTTAAATGTTCTTCAAACTTATCTATGAAGACTATGATGTCATTGAGATTCAAGAAAACAAAAACACTTGGAATCTTGTAGTCTTGTCAATAATACCTTTGTAAGTCTTCAAAATGTGGATGGTATTGTCTTATGCATAACTTGTATAGTATACAGATAGACTGATTTTTACCATGTGTTAGGATAAAAGCTATATTATCTTTTTTCATTCATCTGTAATAACCAACAACCATTTTGCAAATCCATGAAAAAAATACTGACCTAACCAATGTAATCTTTTCTGGATATTTTAGGTAGCGGATATTCATCTTTTTTGGTGAATCCATTGAATTTGTGAAATTCTTTTTGTTGATGGATACCACTTGTGCTGCATATGGACTACAACTATCTTCAGTAATGCTTTGCTCTAATATTTTGTCTACACAATTAATTTTACCCAATGCTTCTCAGCTATAAGAATATTTTTTTCTAACACAATCTGATGCTTTACCTTATTTATACACCCTGTTGGTTATTTTAAGTAATCTTAACACCTCATATTTGTGTTGATATTTTATATCTTGAAACATTGTTTCCCAGTCTATTAACTGTATAGTGTGTTTTATCACTATCCACAGATGTTAATTTCTCTATCTTACTGGTCTTATCTACTACTATATTGCTTGGTGGTAGTATTTCATTTTTGCTTACATTCAACACACTGGTATAGTTTAAGTTCTCTATATAGTATTTATAATTAGTGATGCAAATATTCTGGCTTCTTCTATTTCTATTGGTTTGACTAGTATTTTCTCATTTGTATTATATTTCTCTACCTTAATCTCTATTACATGTAACTTTTACCAGGTACTTCTGTCATTTGATCCAATCTTACTGGAAGTGGATCAGACAGTTTATTCTATTGAAATATTCTATTTACTATTATACATGTAAAACTATCAGAGAATTTTGATATATTGTTTTTGTTAATCTTTCATAGCTTCATTTACCTCCTTTATAAAAAAAACTATCTTGACTACTACTACTTTTCCTTGTAGTATCTTGTATCGTCTTTTTTATATTTACATCTCTTTTACCATATTAGTTTCATCCTTTGTGCTCTGAAATACTTATTTTTCTTAAATCTCGTACCATTTTCCTTCTTGCTTTTGATTACTATCCTCTTTACCAATGTTTTATTGCTTAGAAACTAGAGTAGCTGCCATATTGTCAATTCCTAATTTTGCCGGAGCTGCACTGTACAATTCTATTGGTTCTTTGGTATTCTCAGGTAATCCAGTTTCATATCAAGTAATAGGTAGACCCACAGATAACAGCAGGTTTGCCCATGAATTAAAAAGATTTTGTGTAAGAGACAATTGAACTGAGTTCTTTTTTAATTGTGGAATAAAAAGTGTGAACAAGTAAAAGACTGAACAAAGTCTTTATTTCACAAATAAAACAGAAAACTCAGTTTGCATACCTATGCCAATGCCTGGACTGTTCATTTCCACTAGATTTTGTCTAGCCATGCAACCTTTTTTCTCTCCAGATTGATTGCTGTTGAACTAAACACACCAATCTACTAAAAGCAGTTTCACCTCATAAATTATCTAGTAGAAAAACAACCAAGAAAGCATGCTCAAGTGTAGTACGTAAACTTGCCTTTTTTGTCCAGTAAACAGCATCACCTCATAACCCTTTTTCCCTAATAGCATTGATTGACTGTCTCTTTTAGTGAATGTCATGGTCAGCCAGCAATGGATATTGCAGTGCTAATCTATCTAGTCTGGATGCTCTATACAATACAGAGTTATCCATGTAGATAGAGAAGATGTCACCTACTAGAGAGAACAAAGCAACTAGAAAAGGATAATGTTTACAAATTTCTGGACCATGTGTTGCCTTCATGGCAGTGTGGAAAACTAAGTAATAAAAAAGGATATATTTTTTAAAACTTGCATCACTTATAGAAGATAGAAAATCCATGATATGCCTGCTTATCACACTTTCCTCTTTTCTTTCTCTCAGACCTGTCCTCAGGCTGATAATTAAAAATTAACTTTATAACAATCCTTTAACTGGCAAAATTGTCATGAAACATTAACTTTATTTTATTTCTAAAAAAATACACCTTTTAACAAAGAGACATAACCATATTTACTACAATACTAATAAAGATCCTTTGATAGTGAAATACACACGAGAATATCCTTTACCATTGAAAACGTACATGAAAGCACCCTTTAACAAAGAAATTGCAATTTGCAGGTACACGTTTACACTTCCCCAAAAAATGTCAAAATTAAATAAGGAAACTATAGAAAAAACACAGAAATACCTTGCCCACTTTAAGAGCAGAACATTTAACACAAATAAAACTAACTCACTGGGAGAACAAAAAATTTATAGAAAACAAACACAAAAAAACCTTTAACAATCATTCACATGTTACTTTAACAATGATTAATGACTTCTCCCCACTGTAAAGGGACAGCCTAATAACATATTCACACAACACTAAGTATCTTTAACATTGAACACAAAATTAAAGAAAAATACATTGCAAAATCAAACTCATTACAACCTCTCAAAAATTATACTAAAAATTCAAACACAAGAAAAACTAATTTTGAATGAAAATCTGCCCTTTTAAACAAAAATATCTTGAATGAAAGATACAAACAAAAAGAAAAACTATTAGATTGTGATTTTAAAATCATTACATAAAAAAATTATAATAAGATGAAACTGACCACTTTTTAATTTTCAAGCATTTGTGTGTGAGCGAGCAGTGTCATGTTAAATATATAATACATACATTATACACACAATTTTCAAAGGAAAGGACATTTAAAATTTTCACTTAATATGAATAGACTTGTTAAATCTTCTGCAAATGCCTACATGTTTGAAAAAGTGAGGTTGCTATAATCAAAACAAAGTTTACTTTTAAACCATTTGTTAGGCCTTGCATCTTTCTGTAGCTACTCAGAAATACCCCACGATATACTACATCTATTTTATAAAATGCATACTTATACCATAGACCAAAGAAAGCATCACTTGCCTCAACCCTGCCACCAGGTTCTTTGGGGTCTCCAATGGTTTACAATTGGCTGCCATTATGCCTTGAGATTATTTTGAGCCTTACTGTAGGTTCTCTTGGTTTCAGCAAGTCTGACTTGCAGGTATAACACGTCTTCAGCCGATCTTCCTTTCTGTTACTTAGGGCACATGTCTTAATCCACTTGATAACCATTTCCTGTTGGTGCTTTGGCACAGGAATTTTCTCCATTGTTGGGTGGTATATTATCACGTTCAAGGGTTTATCCAGGAGCTCTTCCTTTATGGTTCTCTGGGAAGGATCTTGACATCTCTTCCTGGGAGGCCCTTTGCTCACGACAATAGCATAGGTCTTACTTGAGCTTTCAGTGGTTGATGCCTTAGTTCTCACGTGGAGGCTCCATTGTTGAAAACTTGAGGTGATCCATGATTCAACTGATTCATCTGGATGGCTGTTGTCGAGAGTAGTCTTGAAGACCATCCTGCCTCTACCTACTCAGGACTCGGATGTCCCTCAAAATACAGTTGATGCCATGAAGCTCTTTGGGATTTGATGTTCCCATCAGAGGTTCAAATACATTTGACACAATTTCCTGGTGGTAGTAGCACATCCTTTGATGGGACAGGTCTCCAGGCCTTATTGTTCCTCAGGCTTTGTCTCCTCCTTCAGTAGCATTAAGAGTGATAACAATAGAGGCTGTTGAGTAACCAAAAACACTTGGGTCATCTGGAGTTGTGGCTGGTATTGCTGCTGTCGAATGCCAGAATGCTGCTCCACCTCAACATATAGTTCCTCTGCTGTCAAAGGTTGATTGTAATTCTTGGAAACCAGAGGGCCAACCTAGCCACAGATTTTGCGAGCTCTCCCATGTAATAATCACCAGCTAGCAGTGCGACCTCATACATGGGCTTAGGCACTGTGGTTGGTAGGGCAGTTCTGGAGGTTCTAGCTTTGACAACTTCACGGGTATTCACCTTCAAGAAGTCATGCAGAATGTCAATGATTGTGCTGGGAAGGATTCACCGAAACTCCTGGTCATATCAGGAACACTGTGTGGCTGGAGGAAAATAAACTGACCAAACCCAAAACTTGACCTTAAATATCAAAAGTCCAAGTTCAAAATCAAAGACTGGGTGATTTCTAATTTATCAGAGGTCCAGCTAGGTGTGTAAGTTAGACTACATTACAATACCTGGTTACAACTGTGAACAGTCAAATAACATGCGTACAGGCTTAATGTATATTCACACCCATAAAAGACTTTCTGATCCCCCAACTTCCCTGGATTTTCATTTGACCAGCTACCCATGGCCATACAGACCACTTGTCCTTGTTGAACAACTGAAACATGCATGCCAAACTCTCAAAGCCAGCCTCATTCCTGACTTATCATCTGATTGTCATACAGATATTACCCAGTTCTAGTAGGAAGGTATTGGGGTAGATTTCTCGAGTGAGATGCATAAACCTCACCTGTGACTGTTAGTGCTTGCCAACTCTTTTTATTTTCTTCTCTGTGGGACATTCTTCCATTCATAAATCGCAATAATTATGGAGCAAATTACAAGGTTTCATCACATCAACGGTATTTTCCACCATCCACCTCCCTATTACACTTACAACCAGCGTTTTTATGCTTTGAAACTAGTTGTAATGGAATAATGTTAAGAAAGTATTCAGGAAAACTACTTATTAGTAATATCTCGTCCTGCCTCACTGAAAATATTGCTTTCCCAATCAAATGTAACACTGGGTGCACCCCACGTATATATTTAAGCCATCCTTGTGAATGCATGTACCCCTAATAGTTTCATTCAGTGATGGTTGATATTTCAATTTAATCAAAAAATATTTGCACTTTGCTTATGAGAAACATTAGCCAAAACCGTCAGTACAATAGGTCAAACTGTGTACATGAACCCCAGGTAAACTTTTCTTTTTCACCCTAGTGTGAGTCCTTTTGTCACGATGGTGGTTTCTCTGAAAAATCCAAACCTGCCAAGTGTCTCAATGCAGAAATTGAAACATTCTCTTGGCATTAATGAAAATCACATGCACACTGTATTTTCCTTTACCTTCCAGGTTATTTGTGACATTCAACGTCGTAGTTATGGGTTATTAATGCCAAGATCAGATTCTTTGTCTTCTTTGGTTCTCGTTTCACTTTCTTTGCCTATTACTATTATTTATTTTTATTCACTGTGTGTGTGGTTGCTTCATTTGTTTAGAAAACGTATGTAATTCTCTGTGTAATATTTCCAACATATACTTGCTGCCCCACACGTGTGTGGGTTTACATAAACTAATTCATGTATATGTAAACTGCCATTACGCTTCATCGAGTACTCTGGTAGTTTATACAGCTCACATCCCGATAACTTTGGTAATATCAAAGTTTATGTAGAAGCTACTCCATAGCGACGGTAGTGCCATCTTGGGACAGTTAGCTCAACTAATTTATATTTTAGGCTTCATAAAATAATCACTGGTAAAATTCGGATGAATCGAGATGTTTGGACCAAGAGTCAATTTACCAATATTAAATTTTTGCTGCTACTAGTGTACTACAATACGCACTCAGAAAAAAGCTGGGTTCTCTTTTGTCAACCATAGATCTGAAATATCTTTCATGATGACTATTGTAAAATCCAAAAAGCACTGGGTGACATACCTCACAGAGCTCTTGGAATGATTTTCTCGAAAGCTTAGATATTGTTTTGCATCAGAAAACTCACTGTTGCATGAAAAGTAAAGGATCACATTATCCTTTTCATCACTGATTTTTTTCAATTATATGATTGTCATAACTGTCAGTAATCAAGCAGTAGCAACCTTTTTGCATTACTACTTGGGTCTTGGAAATCAAGGGGTCACTACACCCTTTAGGTCAATAGCCTTCCAACTACTTGGCCATAATAGTTGTGAAGTTGTCGCTAAATGTGATCCGTACACTCTACTAACTTTAACCCAATAGCTATAACAACAAGAACATCACTTTCTTTCAATCACCCCTTGCACAAACCAATGACTGTTTAGCTTCTATGATCAATTCCTTTTATACTAATTGGGAGGCTGAGTTGGCATTTTGACTGCTGTTTAATGGCTGGCAGCAGCTTCTAGTTCCAGTGAATTCTCATCATGTTCATCAAAAACTGTCAGATACGTATCTGCCACTTTCTCCTCACTGTCAAGCGGGTTATGATGACTCAAGACAGTGCCCTCATTCTCTCCTGACAATGATTTTGTCCCAGATTCATGGTTAAATCAATGCACCAAGGGCTTATCTGTATCTTACGGATGCAGCTTATCAACATCTTCCATCCACTTTCATTAAGACCATCCTGTTGGTGTATGAAGTATAAACTAACCCAACTATATCCAGGTTGCTTCTTTGTCACTGCATGGATCACAACTACTCTCAGTCACCATATTGGAATATAGATTCTTTCAACAATTGTAACACCTCTTCTGCCATTGTACTGCTTTCCCAAGCTGCTATCAAATGAATTAATGTGCATTGGCTATTGTTGATCTCGGCCACTCTACATACCCTCAGGGCACTGAGGTCTCCTTCTCATGTGACACTTCCCATTTGAACGTGGGCAAGTTTGGCACACAACCTGTGAATCTTTGTTTCATTGCTATATATATCATCATTAAATAAGGTATGTTCATCCAGCCAGTTTTCTTGAGCTTAAATTTCACAAGCATCCATTTGGTTATTAGTATTACCTATTCTGCCTACCTATCAGACTAAAGAAGATAAGGGGAAGTATGAAAATTCACCACCCCTAACACCTTACACAACTCCATAAACAGTTGATTGTTAACATTAGTGCCCTGTTGCATGTGGATTATCCCTGGTGTTATGGATCAGGGTATGCATTTCTCATTCATTGCTTGTGCAACAGTCTTCACCAGCATATTAGTTTACTTATGAAACCACTCAATAAAAAATAGTCATTCATCTTTCACAAAAGACAAATCATATTTTGCGTGCTTACGCACATAAAATATCATTATCTCCACGTACCCTATACTGCATATATATATATATACAAATTATCCTTGCGCTTTATTTTAGACCTAGCACTCCTTCGATATTTTTGGCATAACTTCATTTTCCGAATACAGATACTTGTGTAGGTTCAAACTATGACCAGAAATATGCAGGGTAGTTTTGCACTAAAGTACCATTTATTTATTGCCTTTGATGTATCAAATTAAGGAAATGGTGGTCCATTTAGATTAATTGTCATTAGATCACTTAGGTTTACACTAAAAGATGAACCTATCAATTCTTGACACAGCTTTTGCTTCCAAGTCTTTTGTGATAGTTCCTGACCATATATTTTGAATTCATACCATTCTCTTAATGTGTCCTGAATTAAGTTGTACTCATTTCTGCTCTTGCTTAACAGGTTCTTGTAATAAGATGCAAGGGTGGAAATTTTGGGCACACCAAATACTTCTAAATTTTCTCTTGGCTAAGTGAATGTATCAAAATCCATTGTAGCTTTTGCAACGTAATTTGTTGCAGAATTCTCGAACCCATCCTTCAGACTGCTAATCCCTGTCTCCAATATTTCGTTCTTGTCTGACTTGAATCTTCAACATTATTTTTCTGTTCCTATCAGCTGTACATTTTTGAACATTCAATTTAATTGAAATTCCCATCATACACTCATTCTCCATTAGGCCTTGGTAGTTTTTAGCTATTAAAGTATACTAAATGCTGTCTTCACGTGAAAGTGATATTAGCAAACAGTCAAATTCGCCAGTAAATGGTAAATCTGTAAATATTTTAAATCACTTAACTGCAGCTTATGAGCCACACAGTGTATTACTATAAAGCTCTTTTTTTTTTCCTTTGGCACTTGCGATGCTAAGCCACTAACTGCTGCAGCTCCATCAATTGCAAGGCCTACAAGTCATTTCCCGTTCTTCCAAGCCAAGCCTAATTTCCACAGCTCACTATCAGCACTGTTGAGATAACCAGAATTTATAGTGTTTTCCGTGAGAGTTATTACCAAGAATGATTCCTTCACTTCATTGTGTTTTTAAATATCTTGCATAAATAATCAGTTCTTCAGGAACGGACCTATAAATTAACCATCAATAATATAGAACAATAACTTACATTTTGACATATACCAAAATATCTTTACGTATACAGTTTACAATATTGTTCACAAGTATTTTTTGCATTGTTTATTGGTGTTCTTATCTCGTATTTCAACATCCAAGTTGCATGCAACTCCACCAATCCCTTTATATCACTAAATGTCTTATTATTTCTTGCTGTATAGTATGTTAAACTGAAATGTGTGTTTAGGTGTTTAAACAACTTATCATTTATATTCTTTTTAAATTTTTCAAAAAAGTCATTTCTGGGTTTTCATAAATAATTAGTGCCTTAATGGATTTGAGATGGAGCCCAGATACAATATGAAATTTAAAAGTTTCATAACAAATAAGTTTCTTGCAGACAGTAACAACACGAGATGAGTTGTCCCACAAATGCGGAAATTGAAGACATGCACTTCACTTTGCTACACCAGGATTTTTGTCAAGTATAAGTCATTTAAATTATTTTAGCTGTTTCTGTAAAAATGTTCATTTTTTATTTCTGCTACCGTATTTTTATCACCTTGACTAGACGAAATCCCATCTGGTGCTGTTGATTTCGTAACTATACTACTATCTAAAGTCATGTGTTTTTTCACTAACCTGAATCATGGAAACTGTACTTTTAATTGAATCATTATCGGTGGATAAACTTTCCCGAACTAAAAAGGTGTTTTTTGTGTTACGTTATCTATGGGATTAGAAAAAATACAATGTAAAAAAACTTAAGAATTTTTGCTAACAATTGTAGGTGATGAGTTATCTTTGAGCTGTAGTCTGATATGTGTTGTGAAAGGTAATAAAATGATAGGTTCTTCTGTATTTAAATTTCAGTTTCCACCGTTTACGTTATCAGCAGTTTTGCTTCTCGAAAAACAAAGAATAGCATTACACGCGTTTCAGAAACGTGTTGAAGAAAATTTGATAAAAATATTTAATAGTCTGCGACTTTTCATTTCATCACTTTATATGTGACATTATAATATTTTATGTCATTAAGATTGGGAAAGTGTTATTGCTAACAGAAGAGCCAATGTGGAAAGAGATTCATAATGATGGGCTTTCAAACAGTTAAATTCTATTTCCATGTCATGTTAAGAGAAGAAGGTACAAAATATATTTTTCATGCTATGCCATCATGACAGGAGAAATCTGGTCTATTGTTGCACTGTGATTCCAAAACAACTGCATAATTTGGAGCCACAAAAGAAGGATTAAGATTACCTTCATTATATTATCTGAACATAAAAATGGCCAAAATTCATTCCACTCATCACTCTTTATTTTTCCCTTATCCCAGATGAGTGTATTTTCAAGTCCTTGTCATGAGTATGTAGTGATAGCCTTTGCAGTTTCCAGGAGTGGAGTAGTGATATCCAGATGTACTATTTGTAGAGGAGACACAACAATCCTCTGTTGGAGTTTACCTTGTATTGGCTGGTTTTCCTCTGAGCAGCACACACCATACAGCATTTTCACCAGTGCTGAACATCTCGACTCATTCGTGACAATAAAATCCTCCATTGATTGTTAGAATAAATTCAGGTTACACATGGTATTCTCCTGTCCTGATGCTGTGCAAAGTTTAGAGTATCTTGCTGCCAAGCTCTGTGGGCCATAATCTGCAGCATTGCAGAAGCACTATGCCTCTTGAGCTGGTGAAAATGGTACATTACAACTTCCTTCACCAGTTATTGTCCATACACGTACCATGGGTTATATGCATCTGCACTACACTTTTCCACTAGTGCTAGATGGGCTTGTCCTCGATGGATTGCAAAGAGCACTATGCTAGGTTGGATTTCTTTAATTGCTTGTCTTGGAGCTTCTGAATTGTTAACTTTGGCATCCATCCTTTAATAGGGTCACCTAATTTATATTCAGTTGTTGCTCTGTCTAATATATTTTTTTAACAACCACATGTTCAGGATCAGCAAGGTCTCGCCTTGCTGTGAGATAGTCCATCAGCATTTCTAGTCCCAGGTGATGAACTGTGGTAGTCATATTCTCGCTACATTCTTTTCCAATGTACTATCATCCACTTCAGCTTTTGAAGATACATTAACCACTGCAGCAAAGCATGGTCCACCAAGACTGTGAATTTTCTACCATACAAGTAATAGCAA
>NW_013667750.1:111187-135887 GCF_000517525.1 Limulus polyphemus
TCCCCCTCGTCGTTGGCCTTGGTCAGTCTCACGGATACATTAACCACTGCAGCAAAGCATGGTCCACCAAGACTGTGAATTTTCTACCATACAAGTAATAGCAAAATACTTTATGAATATGATTAGAGCAAGCAGCTCTTTATTTGTCGTGCAGTATTTGTGTTTTGGGGATGTAATCATTACGTGATTACACATTCTACCCATCCTGCAACTGCAATAAAACTCCCCTGACTCCATTGTCACTGGTATTAGTGTCCAGGAGAAACAGTCCTGACGGGGATAGGCTAGCATTGGAGCATCCATTCAAGCAATCTTTATGGATTGGGATGCTTGGTCACACTTCTCACTCCAATCTGAATGCATTTCCACTAGAGCCAACAATAATGCTCTATCATTGAGAAGTAGACCACAAATCGTCAATAGTATGATGCAAGTCTGAGAAAGCTGCAGACCTTTTGTTTCATCAGAGGTCAGGGCCAATCTCTCAATGAAGCTATCTTAGCTGGGTCTGTAGAGACTTCCAACAATGTGATTGAGAAACTCCACTTCTGTTCACTTAGCCCCCAGTAGCACAACGACATGTTCGCAGACTTACAATGCTAGAAACCGGGTTTCGATACCCGTGGTGGGCAGAGCACAGATAGCTCATTGTGTAGCTTTGTGCGTAACTACATACAAACAAAACTGTTCACATAAGCAGAGAGTTCCTTGACTTGTTTTGCCTTTCTTAGGTGCTAGAATACAATCCTCGTGTTTTCAGATGCTACCTTAAGGGCATGACCAAACACCTGAAAATGTCAATGTAGATCAAGCATCTCTCCCATTGCAGTCCATTGATGTGGAATTCACACAACTCATCTCTCTTGATAAGTTCTGAGTCTTAGTTCTGTTTTCATCAACCAGCTCGACATGAAAGTATCAGGATATTTTATCCATGATGTTAAAATAATGGGATCCTTCTAATGCGTCCAGACATTCATCTGTTTATAGTATTAAGAAGGCATCAACGTGGGTTACCATGTTTAACTGTTGCAAGTTCACAAAGAAACTTGTCTTATTTTTTCCTGAATATTACCACTTAAATAATCAGGTTCTTTCAAAAGGCTGTATGATTCATTCCAGTATTCTCTGTACTTCTGTGCTTTTGACTTCTTTAGTGCTCCAAGGGAGTCGAAATGGCAGTTGTTTTATCCAAACTTACCTCACCTACGTGTGTATGGTAAAGAGTCACCATTGTTTTAGCCAGTCAGCCATCTGATCCCACAAATATGTTGGTATATATATCTAACAAGCCATTCAGTTGCTTTAGTTGCATCAGGGCTACATTGTCAGTACAACTGTCAACCAATGCCCTGAGCTGTCGGTAGCCCCATATTAGCTTTTGGTCATTGTGAGCCGAAACAACACTTGTTATTGCTAGCATTGGTCACTTCCATTATTCTCACCATACCAATGACAATTCTAGCATCCAACTGGATAGCCAATCATTCATAATTACAAAACAACACCAAGGCTTCGCTCCTTGTGGTGTGGATCACTATTCAAGTTAATGCTTCCAGATTTTTGGGCACAAAACTGTCTATTATGAGACCCTATATTAACCACATAATAACACGTGTGTACATGAAAGTAATATCATTCCTTTTTCAACTTTCTCTTGTGCATTTCATTGTTCCTAAGTTTGATCTGAATGGAATTGGATGGCTAACACAGATCACCCATTGCACAGGCATATCTTTTAAACCAATAAACTTCACAACACGTCCATCACAATGATGCCTATTCCAAACCTGATATCAAAAATGACCACATTCATTCTGTGGGTGACACTTCCTAAACTGGACCAGAGATTTATTTTCCCTTTAACACACAGTCTATCGCCATTTGCCAAAATAAAGTCAGCATTCACTTGCCACAGTGGTGGTTTTACTCGAAGGGCATTGAAGCCTGCGAGGTCTACCAGTATTATAACTACTCTGGAACACATCATCATCTCACCCTTACATCCTTATTGGCACATAATTAGCCCTGTCAGATTGGGGTTGACCATTAAACTCCTTGGTGCAGACCAAAAGCTGTGCTCCCCCAAATTAGTGGCCAAACCGGGCTTGGACTTCTTAGATTTTCCAGAGCATTTGTCACAGCATTTGAATATATAACCGTATGAAATAAATAGATATGTGCTAATCAATTTACATGAAAGCAATATTTAAAGATTGAGAATATTATATCAAAACGATTTTGGCACCTCACAATGTCATTATAATCCATTTCACCATGTTTGAACAAGCTGTACCTGATGACAGTGTGTCTTGCTGCCGAATAGTTTCAATTACAAAAGGCTGTGTGACAGATGGTTGGATATATCATGGATGCAACTTGTGTACGTGTAACCTGTGTCACTTTTCCAAATAGAGTTTCTTTTTGATTATATTTTGTACTGTTGCCTGGAACACGTAGATGGCTTTTGTCACTGATTTTTGTGCTCATTGACTCTCACTTGTTATAAGATGCCACACTGCTTACCATAGCTAGGGTATGGCTTGTTGCAGTTCTCTTAATGTATGTTCTTTGTGTATGGAGTTGACCTATATTCATTTGTTTTCCAATGCCACTAAGTACAAGGGATATCCTCGTCTTGGAAATTATTCATTCACGATCTGAGCACATCTTTATGGTCTGAATGTATGAATATTTTGCATCGTAAAGGTCTGTTGCATAACTTCCCAAAAGCGACCAATTTACTATCGCATCACACTAGGGGTGTTGAGAGCCAGCCCAGACTCTGGGATCAGTAATATCATCGGGCGCACTTTCATTTTATCTATTAACTTTTTGCTGATTTTTCGTTAAAGAAATTTAGGTGACAAATTTATTCATGAATCCATGAAAAAGCAGTAGCCATTTTAGCTCATTAAGTAGTATGCATTTCTAGTGAGCTTTGGAATATCTCACAGCCAGGTCCCTCAACAGGCCCTGGGGCAGCTGCCCCCTTCCTCCCTCTCGTTAGCCCTGCATCACACTACCTATGCACCCCAACAATGTCGAAATGTAGTTTTGACACATTCAGTTGTGCCCTGACTATTTTCCTCTATAGTTATCACGTAAGCTGCTAATTAGAATATTCGAAGTCCTTTAAATATATCTACTGAATCCTCTGTAAGTTTTGAGAGATACATGTGGTTTGTTGTTTCGTTATTAAATACATTTCTATTACATGAAAGTAATAGGCTGTACATTTATGAAGAAGCTGCAGAAGGGTATTCATGACAGCACATACAGTATATTATAAACACGTCGGTTAAAGAATTTATTTATAACATAGGCTTATGAAACGTCGAACTCAGCTTGCCTAAGCAGTTGACTAATCGGTTTAGTACTAACATTGGGTACTAAACCTATTTACCGTAGGGGCGGGTCATGTTTCAACACTTTTAGGCCTATCTTGCAATTCTCTGTTTTTAAAAATAAAAACAATGTAAGATAACAATTAGTATGCTGTGAATGTTTTTACAAGCTGGCGAAGCATGATTATAATCAATTGTACTTGTCATAAAACATTATGTTAGGCCTATTATAATTTTTAACACAACATTCTTAATATAGTCCCTTAGGAATTTTCAAGAATTGTAAGAGTGTATAATAATAGTATTACAATCACACTTTATTTGTCATATCCATTGCTGACGACGCGTTTCGCTCATTCCAGAGCTCTTCAGGCCGGCTGGGATACAATGAACACTGTAGTAGTCGGAATACTATTTATATAGGTCATTTGTTACAACAGCTATTGCTATGATGTGAACGTCTTCTATAAGTTGGTGAAGTATTATTATAATAAAATATATTATTGATAAATAATGTAGCTAGTTTTCAATCGGATAGTATTTGTTTACTTCTTGAGAGCTCCCTATGGAAACTTAGAGCAGATGGGGCACATGTCCCCACTTTATATTACAGTAGGAGAAAAACCATATATTATGCATTTCCACTGAATGTGCATACGTTAATAAAAACAGTAATGTTAGATTGAAAAAATTATCAAGCTCATGATTAGATAGTGGCAACTTTAAGGCAATACCAGTGTTTTTGACATGGCAAGTATTTTGGACTGTTGTTTTACTTTTATTAAAAACACTACCTGCTGTTCTTTGTGATTCAACACTAAAATTGTGTTTCTTTTCCTTGTACTAGCTTCTTAACCAGGGTTTAAAATAAAATTGGCAAGCGTAACCCACATGTACCTCCATTCTCTAACAAGGTCATCCTTACGTCTCACTAAATTAATTATTTGATATGAGACTATGTTAGAGTTATGGTTGTCTTATTATGATCTATCGATTTTTTTATCCCAAGCATAACTGAAAAAATTCACTTTCTAAAACATCACTTAAAATGAATCTGAGACTTTCAATTATTTTACATTATTTTAATGAGGCCATCTAGCAAGTTCCCCCACTTTTGTCAACTCCACTACTACTTTGGGCTTAACCGAAAAAACAAACAAAAAACGATAGCCCAAGCGCTCTTAGGAGGTAGATTTTCCTTCTTCAGGGATGCATTGGGCTAAAACGCTTAAGAAGCAGCTAAGTTTATTGATTTGTTTCATTGTTATTTAAAAGTATCCGACCTATTTCACTGAATTCGAAAATGTAAAAAAGAAGAAGTAAATTTCTTTGTAGTTATTTCATTTATGTTTGCTTTGCTCTATAGGATATATGTTTTCTCTAGAGCACTGATATGGTCAGTATATGAGACATAGTTTAATCCTTGTTTTAGCCTTGAAGAGTAATATTAAGCATACGTGAGTTTTGAAAGAAAGGGTACTATTATTCAGTTTTTCAAAAGTTTACAAATTTGAAGTTTCAGGTGAGTAATGAAATATTCAAACGCCTTTTTGTTTGTAAGTTAAACATTGCAATGGAACAACTATTTAAATATAAACGTGGCAGTTACAGTTAAACAGCTAGAAGTGATTTTTAACTCGTCTATATTGTTAGTAAAGTTCGTGGCCTGATAAGAGGTTATCAGTCTGAGAAATTGTTACGCGAATAAAATAGAACAAAACACTTAACCTCATGGAAGATAGTCAAAATAAATATAGAAATCATCCATTCGTAAGAATCAGTAACTGAAAGGATACACGAGGAACCTAAACTTGTGTTCCTATAACGTTGTTGTTTTACAACGATACTTACTTCTCTTAACTGTAGCCTACATAGTTTTCATGAAATTGAATTATCTTGAATATTTCTCATGATGCCATTTCCATTTATAAATGTGTCAATTAACCTCTAGTGTAAAGAAAATGTTAAAATTCATTACAACTCGTTTCTGTTATTCGGAGCGATTATCATTCGTGTAAACGTTTTTTTTTTCCATGTGGCCTGTTACACTCGTGAAATAGGCTCTATAGAATAACAAAAAATTGATGTATGAATGATTTTACTCTAAGTGGTTATAATCTATCTGATGTATTGATTTTATGGTGATGATGTGGAAATTAACTAGTTAAATTGATTAATATCATTTAGAATCGTGATTGGTTTATTTTAACCAATTGAATTTACCATTCTCTTAAATATACAAAGAAAACATTTTTCTCACATTTTAACTGTCCCCCGTGTACATATCTTCAGGTAATATTAAAACTGCGATAACTTAAAAACGGGACCTTTTTTTATCGTAGAATTTGAAGTGTATCGATTTATATGCAAGAACATCAGAGTCCTAAACGTAGCATTGTTTGTCAGGAAAAACGTTCCATCTAGATCAGCTTACCTTTCCGAGATAAGTAAAGTCTACAATAATGGTTATCGCTACACTTATAAATCAATTAAATCTTTTATATGACAAAGGACGTTTCTCTGTTTTTAATATATCTGGCCTTACTTTTGCGTAGTTCACTAATTTAAAAGACAGTACGTTCTTGTGAGTACGTCGTGGGTCTCTTAAATATTTAATTGAATCTTATTTCAGTAAGTTTATCATCATAGGCTATTAGCAAGCATGTTATTATAATTATTTTTCTTCGTACATGCTGATAGATTAAAAAGGTACCAAATCCTATAACTATCTGAGCTTGCTGTCGGAAGGTGCCGTAACAGTAATATCCGTTTACATTTCGACAGCGAACATTGCTTTGTGGCTTGGTTAACCACCAGATTCGCAATTTGCGGGTCACGGGTTCGAATCCCAGTTACAGAACATTTTCGCCCTTTCAGCCGTAGAGCGTTATAATGTAACGGTCAATCCCACTATTCGTTGGTAAAAGAGTAAGTAGCCCAAGAGTTGACGATGGGTGGTGTTGACTAACTGCTTTCCCTCTAGTCTATCACTGCTAAATTAGGGACGGCTAGCGCAGATAGCCCTCATGTAGCTTTGTGCAAAAATCAAAACAAAACAAACTAAACATTGCTTTGTTAACAGCATAACTAATACAAACAAATGTTCCCATGTTGCGCTTGCAGCGAACATACAACTAACCTACGCACATAGATATTTGACTATCGAACTTATAAGATCCCCCATTCACATACATCAAATGTTCAAACCTATCAAGACAAATTTCTTGGGAAGTTGGTAGCATGTTTTAGTAAATTACTTCTGGGAAGTTGTATATCGATTTAGTAGTAATTAAAACGTAATTAAATTCGTCTTGAATAGAGTACTAAAACGATATAGTTTGAATCGTTCAGTAAAATACTTTGGAACTGTTTAAAGCTTATTTGCGTTTTTTTTTTTTATTCTTTAGTAAAATTTCGTAGAAGTTGATAGTTCAAGCAAACCTTTTTGGTTTTCCATCAAGTAATGTAAAAAACTAAAAAAGTTAGTTGCTACAGTAAACGAGACAATTAATATATTTATCGTGTTTTTTTTTCATATTACATAATATTGTATGAAAGTTTTTATGAATGATGAAGACTCCTCTTTTTAAAAAAAAAATCAAATATTTCAAATGAAAACTTTAGCATATTAAATCTGTTGATCATGAACTCTTCAAATTAGAAAAAGGTATTAAACTAGAGCCGGGTGTGGTCAAGTGGTTAGCGCGCAAGCCTTCGAATTTCAGGGTCCATGTTGCCGAAAAAAATCGTGCTCTGTACTATGCTACCGTGTTATCATTATAAGAGTGACTGTTAAATCCGACTATATTAAAGTAGCCCCTAAATTAGTGATGGATGCTATTGACTAGCTGTATTTCCTATAGTTTATTATTTCAAAATCTGGGACGGGTAGCATAGATAGCCCTTGTGTAGCTTTACGCGAATATCTGAAACAAGGTAATCTGTAAACTTGATATTAATTTTCCGAAGAATGCATACGCGATCGTATATATATTAAACAGCGAATTCGGGGTTGCCTCAGGATACTTATGAAAAACGTACCTGCCGGATATTTTGGTATGCCACTGTACATTTGAAGATAAATGTGATGAAGCATGACGTTAGTTTATTATTATTATTTAGATATTTGAAACAAACTATTATTTCCCACCGTTTTGTATGAATGATGATTCAGGATAATAGACCCACCTTCGCAGAGTAAGAAGTCGGTTTTTTTTTTTTTCTTTTTTGGAGGGGGTGTTGTATGTTGTCTGTTAAATAATCCACGAGATAACGTGGAATGATAACCAAATTGGATATCTGTAATTTTCGGGGCAACCATGAATTATGAGTATTTTAGGCGTCGAAAGATGATTCAACGTTAAAAATCACTGAAAACTTCCACTGAAAAGTACATAACGTGAAACAAATATTTTTGCTGGTATAGCTCGGTAGGAAAAAGGCTGAACCTCTGATTTACTCATAACTTGTTGCAATTGAAATTCACATTCTATGTTTGTTTTGATAAAATTAAAATTTCGGATACTTTCAGTATAAACTACATATTATTATTATTATTTGTATATCATTTAACAAACGGTCACAACTGAACAAAACCCTCCAGAACTACTGAAGTTATGAATTTCCAAGGGTGCATAAAACCAGAATTTGCAGTGAATTTTCTGAAACTTTTATACAATAATCTCACGAAATAGTAGGAAGTTAGGACCATCATGTGGCAAACGTTGCCCAGGAACGTTTATCAATTTATTTATTCCATGCATACAATTTAATAGTGAAACAAAAAATCCTAGTTGAAAATTATCAAGCTTGCTATGTCGGCATCGCAGAGAATATTTTTCTTGTGTTGTTCAGTTTTATTATGTAAGCAGCATTACTATAACCAGAGTCAATATTTTACAGAGTTTAAGCTTAGATTTCAAACTACAACTTTCAATTATACACGTGTTTGTGTGTGAGAGTGAAAGAAACCAAAAACCGAAAGAGGATATGACCTCGGTATCCTCATAACATATTATTACAGTATTCATTATTACCTCACCAAAAGTTTGCTACAAGCTTTAAAACCTCAATATGTGAGTATAACGAGAAATAGCTCTTCATATCAGCCTTATGGTGGGTGTTGGAGTAGAAATTTCAGCTGATTTATGTAATATTCTAATAGTGGCTGCCGTTTTTTTTTAATTGCATTCCTCCATAGATAGTGCTAGCGCACTGTTTGAGATATATAAGACGTTTGTGTTGTTTTATAGAAAATATGATAATGTTCTTTTTGTTTTTGGTGTAAGAACGTGACGCCATATATGAATGTAGTTAACGTTATCTTACGTCAAAGATAATAAATGCTTAATAATAGCAATAATTGAAAGTGAAAGGGCTTATGAACCCCTTTATGCCCTTTGTTCCAAACTACAATCCCACAAAGTTTGGTTGAGATTGGCCCAGCGACCTAGTAGCAGTTAGATAACGGACAAACAGACAGACACAAAAATCTTTGTTTTATATACATAAAAACAAAATAACGTAATTATAGCAGGATATAATATAGTAGTAATACTTTTTTTTTACAAATTATTAGAATAATTTAACTAAGATATATGTTAAAATGTTTTAACAGAAGAAATTTTTAAATTTCTCTTTCTTAATGTCTGGTTCAAAAACGAGATAATTGTTAAAAATGTATCATTCAATAAGATGTTCTGACTAAGTTGTTAGTGTCTTAGTTCATACGTATATTTTTTTTTAAGTGCAAAATATGAAGAGTAAAATATTATCCGTTTAATAGAGCGTTTTGTAAATTGTCTGTCACTAGATTTCTTGTTGTAAATTTTGCAGTATTTCAGGGGCTTGAATGAAGTTAGCATGAAGTGTTCGTCTTCACTTTTTTTTATTTTTAAGTAATGGTTTCATTTTGTATGAGTGTATTGCCTAGACAAAGTTTGTACATTTCATTTGGTTTTTAGACTGTAAGACAATCTCACCTACTCAATGCTGTAAAGGCTATTATTATTTTAACTATGCATCCTTCTTCCATTATTATCCCATTCAACCATTCCTGGCTTTGGTCAGGATAAGATTCGTTAAACGTATTCTCTGAACACTTTACAACAAAATTTCCTTTATTGAATTCAGCATCTGTAGAAAACTGATAAATGATGCTCGACGGAATACAGTTGGTTTGGTCGTATCTCAAGAAGTAGGAGAACAAGTACTGAAATGACAGCAGGTGAAGCTTCCAAATTTCATCTCTCTGTGCATTTCTGAGCATGATGTTTCTTACTCATAACTTCATTCGGATAAAAATTATACAGCCCCCACCACCCCCTCACGCCTATGAGCATGAACACCTGTTTCATTCTGCTGCTGCTCGAGTTCTTTGACGGTTGATCAGGAGGCATGCACTGTTGGCCTTATTTAGCTATTTGCAATAATATTTAAAAGTAAAAGTGAATACTGCCAGTTCGAGTGGCCTATTAACACCCGCTTCCCCTCTCTCTCTGAACGCGGAAGTTCATTACTTAGCCAGAGCATCAAGTGAGAGACACGTTGTTAAACATAATGAGCAAACTGCTATTAAACTTCTTAGTAATTTGTAATTCGTTGTGTTTCAATTTACGTTAAACAGTTGGATAGCGTTGTTAGAGGTCCGATACTTTGAGAAACTGTTACATACTGGTATTGTTTCCATCATTAAACGGAAACTACCTGAATAACAGGGGTGAAAACGTTCAGATCGATGACCATTATGATTAGAGGTTACGTTCTGTGGACATGTTTTTTTTTGGGGGGGAGGGAGGCTTCAAACTTTTATGGTCAGTCTTTTTTTTTTTTCTTTCAGGGCCAATCTAAGTTACTGCAAAAAATATTTTTTACAAGGCTTTATGTAAGCTATATTGCCATCACAGCCTATATCGGTCATGTATGTTTTTATAATATTCTATATCATATAAAGTACAAATTAGAAGAAAAAATTATATGTAATGTTTTTGTTTTGCTGTTTAATAAAATGCCTTATACTTTCACATTTTTGCTGATATATTATTCTATTAAATTTGTTATTGTCTATGGAAAGTTGATTATTACATTTTTATTGGTAGTTTATCACAGGTTAAAAGGGTGCCATAACTAAGTTCAGAAAGAATACTGCTTTGCAAACATTTGCGGTTACCCGTGACCAGAGAATTACGGGTTCGAGATGTGTCACAATTTCCACCAGGAATAAGGTGTGGTGTTACAAACATAACACATACAAATTGTAGAAATAGTAAAAATATAGTTTATTTAATACAGAAGAATGCAGACTCACAAATTATTAATTATAATATACCATTATATAAAAACAGTACTTTTACACTTTGTTCATTATTAAAGAATACAGTTATGCAATTATAAATCAGAAACATGAAATATTGTAAAAACAAACTAAATATATTCTTTATTTAACATTAAAGTACCCAAGAGTTGGCGGTGGGTGCTTCCGGCCAGTTGCCTTCCCTTTAATTGGTAGTTCAAAATTAGGGATGAAGATAGATAACCTCAGTAATTTTGCTTTAATTCACTAACAAAGAAACAAACACAACGACCTTTCAGGTTTAAAAAGCGAGCATGTTTGGCACTAACGTAGTCGAACCCGAGACCAGCGAATCACAAGGCAACCTCCCTAATCACCAGGCCATGCTGGTCCAAAGCTGCACAAACTTGAATTAATCGGAAAAATATGAATGAGAACTTGAGAAATAATAATGGCAACATTTTTATTACTTAGATATCTGCAATAATTGGAAACACTAATTTTGATTTTGGCATTAATGGCTTTAATCGTAATTTCTTTTAATTGATTATTTTAGATGACGTTAATCGATGCTCTTAAGTAATCGAGTTAATCCCCAAACTCTAGTTAAAAGTAATTCATAGAAAATATTTCCTTTCTTGACCCAATAAAATATGCTATGGTATGATAAGTTAGCCCCTCCCCCCCAAATGGTATGTCTGCGGACTTACAACGATAGAAACCGGGTTTCGATACCCGTGGTGGGCAGAGCTTAAATAGTTCATTGTATAGCTTTGTGCTTAACTTCAAAGAAACAATAAGTTAAGGGGTGCGAATTAGCACAGTAAGAGAGAGATCTGGATTTCGTAGCTGGCGAGAAAGGCTCAAGTCAGTGCTATACCACAGAATATCCTTCCGCACTTTAAGGTGTGAGTGCAGTATAAGAGTGACAGTCTTTGTGTTACCGAGTGAACTTGATTAGTGGGGATTGACAGCTTCACCCCTAGCATGACGTTACTGGTCTCAGCTTTGCAAACGAGACATTATGAAGTATTATTCCTTTATTTTTGCTTGTTGAAAATTCAACTTATTAATTTTAAGTTATTGTTTTAATTCAGAAAGAAATATTACTGTAGATATGTGAACCAACATCTGGAGTAACTACTTTTGAAACCCCGTGTAATAACAGTCTTATTATTAAGGAAGATATTTATTTATTGATTATCTTTCTTATAACTGGTGAAACAAATTTTACTCGCCTAAAACAACCGGTAAGACACCCATTCACCATTACAGGTTTGTTTGTTTGCTGTTGTTTATTGTGAAACTTGGTCAGAAATATTTCTGATTACAGTTTATTCATAATTTACTAAGCAGTTTTGGTGCTTAAGGTTACATTTTAGATTCTATTACAAATTGTTTAGTGTATCAGCATGTGTCTCGTTTGTTTGAAGTCTGTATTGTTCAGTCTTTAAAGGAAAATCATGGTCATGTCATCAAATCTTGAATTATTTTTTATAAAAACTTTAAGTGCCTTAAATCTATAAGGTACTTGAAGCCAATCAGCTAGTGTTAAGGCCCGACATGGCCAGGTGGTTAGGGCGCTCGACTCGCAATCTGCGGGTCGCGAGTTCGAATCCCTATCCCACCAAACATGCTCGCCCTTTCAGCTGTAGGGGCGTTATAATTTGACGGTCAATCACACTATTCGTTGGCGATGGGTGATGCTGACTAGTTGCCTTCCCTTTAGTCTTTCGCCCTAAGTTAGGGACGGCTATCACAGATAGCCCTCGTACAGCATTGCGCGAAATTCATAACAAAGAAACAAACAAAGATAGTGTTAATGTGTTCGGTAAGTAAGGTGTGTTCTGTTTATTCTTTATTGTTGCTTTCATTCGTTAAATTGTGATATATATATATTATTATTATACTATTATTACAGAGATTGCTTTACATTGCTATCTCAACATGTGTATTTAGGACTAACCGAAATCTCCTGAACTGGTCGAACCTAGTGAAATAATACTGGATTTACGGCCGAAGATATCGATAACAGCGAGGGTAACCCAACTGATAAAACAGTGCATTCTAATATTTATATAAGAACTTAAGAAAAATATATTTAATTAACCATAACCAAGTTGATTTATAATTTCTCTCTTTTTGAAGATAGGTCGTTCTTATCGGAAGTTAATATTGATTATATTAAAATTTAACCCCATTTGGTTTTTGATGATTACTTCATCAGAAAGTAATAAAACAACCGCATTAATCATGTTAATGATCATCAGATTTCCGTCTCGCACCTCCAGATATTTGACCTCTTAGTTATAATGGCTGGAGACGGCTTAAATGGGTAATGAAGAAAAACTTTAATATAAGTTTAACATGACAGCAAATGTACAACGTTTCGACAAAGTTTTGTCATCATCAGGTTATCTAACTTCTTCATCGGGATTCGGTCCATGTTTTGGACCAGGGAGGGTCAGGTTCGGCGTTGACCTCTTCCTCCCTCTCGGGAATTATTTTGTTTGAACTCTTACTGAATCCAAGGTAATAACCCTTGTCACGTTGTTGCATTATTCACGATACGTTACATTTTGTCCATTGTTCGCAGTTTTGATTAACATACCCTTTTCGTGCCATGTCCAATTCATGGGGTAATATTAACTCGTATATTTTCACTAGCTTCACTTATGTATGATCGCACTATTAGTCCGTGTTCACAATACAGTTCCACTTAGCAGTCGTATATACACACACATAATCCTATTTTTACATACAAAACCCTTTTAAAATAGAGCTACGTTTGTGTTTAGTATTCAGTTTGGCCTGTAAGTTTCTTATTTATGATATTTGGAGGGGAGAGGTACTTAGGACTTGGGTCGCCATGTATTATGTAACTCCCTAGTTTGCTCATCGGTTCATTCGTATTAATATGTTTCTTTATTATATTGAAGCGAGTTATCTAGGAGTCTGTCTGACAGAGTTGGCATGTTTGAATAGTTGTGTAGAAATAATGAGTTTGTTGATCGTGGGACTCAATATGCTTTCGTTAAAATATAGTTAGTTGTATTTGCTGTAGCTTGTTGATGTGTGTTTTTGATACATTTATCCATGTTATACAGGTATATTCTACGACTGGTCTTATGCATGTTCTGTAAATTTTTATTATGTTTTCTGGTGAAGCTACTTGTTTGTTGCCAGTCAGACTACTTAAGTTATGGAACATAAAATCCGATGCCAAATTCAGGTTCAGCGACCTTTGAAATCTTCTCTTATATCCCATCATGTCTGAGGGATTTTCCGGGGACATCTTAGCCCCCACAGTAGGGGATATTATATAGGTAAAGACACGCCTAGGCCATCCTGAGTCTACCTACCAAGTTTGGTCTTGCTAGCTCCAAAACTGTGGGAGGAGTTGGCTGGACAAAGATAGATGCATACACACAAGTTGAATTAGTATATGATACATGATTTGTGACCATAATAGTTTCATTTCTGAAATTTTAATTGGTTGCAGAAAAATGTATAGTCAGTTTAAAAAACAACAACAACAAAAAAAAACAGCAATGAAGTCAGTCTATTCTGCCTATGAACTATAAGGAGGATAATTTAAAGAAGTCATACAGGCCGTGAAGTTCTAAAAACTAATTATTTCTCTCGTGTTGCAACTTTTTTTGTGCGTATATGTGAAGGTCTTACATTTTATGTAGCTAGACGTCATGACGAGGTATTTCAGATATGTATTTCTGGTTTATTTTTGAGGAAAGCAGGTTTTTAACTGGTAACGTCAGACGTGTGTTATTGCATTTATTATTCGGCTATAAATTGAACGTGTATGTTTAGATATTTGTGAAGTATGTTTTTATTAATTTTTGAGAAGAAAGTCGTTTGAATTTGTATATTGGTAATACAATTAGTTATTTAATATAAAAAAAATAATACTCCTGCAAGAAATGTAAATGCGTATGTTATCATGCCTATAAAAAATCTAGACGTTCCTTTCAGCTTGTGTTATGGCCCACCAATTGTGCTATATTCAAAGGAATTCAATGAGCCTAAAATACTCGGTGGTTTGGTAGATGAATTATTTCAGTGTACTCAAGATGCCAAAACTTCGCAAGTTTTGTAAATTTGGAAGATGAAAGATTATGAGATTGAAATATGGAAAATTCAGTTCGTGAAATAGTTGTATAGCTTGGTCTTGTGCGATTTGTTGGGCATAAAACGGTTCTAATAAGTATTAGCATGAACTTTTCCGAATGATTTGGGGTACTGGGTGTATTTCCTTCCACAGCTTCGAGATGCTTAGTAGCACTGGCATCAATAAATTTTTGGGGTAATCACTACGACTGGCGCCAATGCTGGGAATTACTAATACAACTAAAACGCGTTCAGGTCGGCTACAAGTGCTGTTGGAACGTGTTACACTTTCATTTTTCAGAGCCGTGAAAAAAATACAATAAATAATTTTTTTGTAATCGATCGTTTGATTTTGGTCCACTCATTGGTTGATTACTGCTTACCATTGTAGAAGCAATTAAATTTCATGAAAAAGTTTGTTTTTTTAAACCCAAGTTTCAATATCCAAACTATCTAACAGTATTTTAATTCATCCATATAATTATTGATTGGGCCGAGCGCGGCTTAGTGGCTAGCATGAGGGACTGTGGATCTGAAGTTCCGTAGTACGTGCAAAAAAATAAATAAATGCGTGTTTGGACCGTGAACACGTTGTAAGAGTGACGGTCAAATTCAAATATGCGATTACTGTAGTGAAAGATAACTCTCAACAGACTTTGCGCAAAATTCAATAATTTAATTATTGATAGTGTGTTCTTTGAAACTCAAAAGCAAGGAAGTCCGAAGATGACCGGGTAATATTTTTAAGGTCTGTTGAGTATACTTTCCACGATACACAACATTTACTTTATCTATAAGAACTCTTGGTTTAAAACCCGTTAATAGTGGAATCTATTCCAGAATCTTTTGGAGTGATAAGAGTTTACCCAGTTTTGAATTGAAGATCAAATGTAAAAGTATCCAACTTTGAGGAATTGTTGCGGATGTGGGCTGCATTCTACACACTGCGTAGGAGACATCTTTGTGAAGTGTGCACAGATGTAAGAAATGTTAAATGAGCACTATTTTTCAGGTACATTGATGGAGTTTCTAAGTCTGGTGGCCAATGTGTTGGTTGAGCAAGATAATTGTAATTTGGCATTACTAACATTGCATCATTATATTAATGTGCTATAAAACTGAATTAGCTTAGTTCCCAATTCACTACATTATATCTTGTTCAATGATTATGCTTAGGTTAATTCGGAGCACATGAATAAAATGGTGCAATGTGAATAATGCCAAGTTGCTATATTTTGTAATCATTATTGTTCAATTAGTCTTTTAAAAGGGATCAACTCAGAAAGAAACTGGTAAGTGCCTCAGCTAAGTAAGCACATATTTGACTTATAGCTTTAAATGGCGCTATTTCTTGAATTAATATGTATAATGATATTTTCAGAGATAAAGAATCGCTGTCTGTGATTACTAGGTGTTTGAATTGCAAGTGTTCGTTCCAGGCTTTGTTGCCGCACTTAGTTTTCATTATTTTTCGGAGTTATTTTGTTAGAGGCAAAATAGAGGTTATTTAGAAAGCCATTTTAAGGCAAATTTACATTTTTGACACTCAAGCTTTGCAAAAGTGTGCACTCTGAACTTTCTTCCTCACATTCATACCACTAACAAAAATATATATAATCATTTTTTAAATTGATGGACAAATTTTGAGGGTGGTGAAAATTGTAAGATTTTCTGAAAAACTCCACGTAGTTTTGTATAATTAAAAGTAGTCAAAAGCTGGTGATTGAAATTTTACATGCTTGTTCTAGAGGTGTATAACGCTCAGTATAAAACAAAACTTTTCTAATTTTTAATTATGAAGAAGAGTACTAAGCACGCATAGTTTATGCTCAATGAGTAAGTAGTTATTGTAAACAGTTCTGGTTTTGTTTCTTTTATTTTGTTTGATGGACGTCTCTCACAGTGGCACAAATCTTTGTGTCATTCAACGCAGCCATATTGCAATCCATATCAATACAATATTCGGTAAAGTTTTACATGCTATTGGTAGCGTAAACACCCCCTTTGGCAAAAAATACGGATCCGAAACTCTATGGATATTAATTTATTCTATACACATTTCTTTATGCACATTGCTGAGATGACTTGCACCGTTGTAATAAGATATAAGAAGAAAAAATAGGCACTTTTAACCTCAGACGAATGTGAGTGATTGACGTTCAATATGGCGGCGTAAACTATGAGTCACGTGACTTTTTGACGTCATTGCAAGAACATGTTACAGCAATATATCTTAATATTGCATGTAATTATTAACCAGTTGTTAGAGATTTTACTGTTAATGTGCACTTGAAATAGATATATATTTATGCTGCGGTAACACTTGAAGCCACATTCCTTTGATTTAATCACTCCATGTTAAGAAGCCACCGGTTGCCTCAGAAAAATGCTTGTTCGTGTTTTCAATAACATTTAGCATTTGTGGATACATAGAACACTAAATATCATAAACCAGTATATTTCAACAAATCACAAAACTAGTTAGACCGGAAAGTATAAGTAAGCATCACAATTAGATTAATAATAACATCGAGTGCCTCATTCTTAACTTGTTTTATCGTGTTTCCACGAATGAGGGTATTATGGTATCATACGCAACATTTCATGTACATGTAACTTTTAAATCGTTTTATTTTGAAACAAATCATCTTGGAATAGTTTTGAAAATGGATGGAACACCTATTAGATCTGCATGTGTGCGTGCATGTGTATATTAACAATAAATAGTGCAAACAATACTTATGTATATTATACAATACGAATAATAGATGGCAGCGTAAACGTTGTAAAAGTTGTGTTGGGATTATTGCGTCTTGTGTTCTGACATATTTTGAAAATTTTTAACATAATTCGCGTTCATACTTCTTTTACAATTGTACTGTTATATTTTACGTTAACCTGTGATAAAGGTTACAAAGCTTGAATACTTGTATATCAACACCTAATGTTACTATAAAACATTACGACTTTAATGTCATAGAAAGAATCAATAGTATCAATGGAGCTACACATTTCGTGTGTAAGCAACTGAATTATAGATGTTAGTATTTAAGGCATAATTTTATTTCTATTATTCTGAAACTATATATAAGGGCCGTTTTATCCAAAGGGCAAAAGGCGCAGTTGCCCGGGACCTACCGCGCGTTGCGAGTATAATGATAAACAGTAAAATATGAAGCGCATAATAAAATAATAATAATAAACCAGTTGCTTTTAAGAAATATATTTCTCCAATTTTATTTCTGTATTTTTTATCACTAATAAATTTAGTTCATCAAATTGTAAGGTATTTTAAAAGTAAGAGGTACATTAGTTTATACTTCGCCCAGGGCCCACCAGTGCCTTAATGTTGCATTGAATACAATTCACTATTTTTCTTTGTAGTAACTGTATAGGAACTTTTGCCCTGATACCTGTGGTGGGTAAAAATAGTCTGGTATGTATCTTTGTGCTTAACAATAACCAAAACGTTTGCTCCGGATTGTAGAAAACTGAATGTATGTGGTGTTTTTGTGCCTAACTTACAATTTATAACGTACTTGATATCATGCTCTTGGAAGGTAAGTTAAATTCACGTTTTTGTGTTACTTAATTATGTGCTTGTATACTTATTTAAATCTTTTTTCAAAATTTTGTCGTTGGTTATGAAATTTTTAGTTAATATAGACGCATTTTAAGTTAGGACGCAAGAGATTCCTCAACTCAATGAACCGTGATGAAAGAAGATTTTTCAATTCTGGGTGTCATTTAAGGAGCAAAAAGGAGTAACAAATTTGGTTTTGTGAAATTGGTGTATATTTTTCAGTTAATTGTTGTGTATGTGGTCCCTTAATAAATATTACTTCAAAACACCATCGTAGAAGATAAAATATAATTTTCAAAGTAGATTTTAATCAATTTAAAACACTGTGCAGTTCGACTCGATTAAAGCGCCATCTCTTAGCTATGAGAATAATTATATAATTCTGATGCTTGAGTTGTCGCCAAAGTAAAAACAGTATAGAATTTGTTCCGTAATATCCCAAATTAAGCCTTATTGGTTTAGATAAAATTATTGTTAGGTTTTCTTTCTTTCCCTGGCCAAAGCGCAGCCAAATGGTTAGCGCACCGGACTATACAGCTGTTTTTCCATGGTTCGCATCGCGTTGCCGCAAAAAAGAAAAAAAATCAAATTGTAATTTGTAACTACGGTTGTGTTATAAGAATGAAGTATGACATTTTTAGTTTTGAGCTGATAGACTAGAGGGAAGGCAGCTAATCAAAAACACCCGCCACCAACTTTCAGGATATTCTTGTCTGACCGAATAGTGTGATTTGATCGTAACCTATATCCATTATAGTACACCCACGATCACAAAATGCAAAGCATGCGCGTTTTTACGGCAACAAGGTGCGAAACAAGAACCCTCAGAATCACTGTCAGGACACGCTTAATATTAGTTGCCACGTGCGGTTTTGTATTATTGATGAACAACTTTATCAGTGGAGAGTAAGAACAATGTTGGGGCAACGTTTCTCTCCTCGTGCCTGTTAAATTACATAAAAACTATTTATTTGACGACCACCACGCGGCTTGCGCTTGCCAGTCTCTAAAGGTACGCTGTGGTAAGAGATTCGGGCATCTGTTGACCCCTAATGTTAAACATCTTCCTACTCCACGGTTTAATATGTAGTAAACAAATTGAAACTGGTACTGTAAAATTACAAATTTAAACATTTGGCGTAATAATACGCAACATTTATAATTTCGGTTTGTGACTTGTCAGCCCAAAAGTGTGTGTATTGATCTTGTAAATTTGTTGTTGTTTGTTTGTTTTTACATTTATGTGATGTATATATATATATATTTCTTCAGAATTTATGAACAATTAAATTTTTTAAATTTCGAGGTAAATGCAATTTTTCTAAACAAATTGCTCTGCCCTTAATCTACAGACTTAAGATTTCAATTAATTTAGGCCCACAGGCTCTGTTAATTTCGATGGATTACCAAGATATGGGATATCAGTGTGTTTTAATAGTATTCAAATTACACTTTTTTTAACTGTGCCATGTCTCGAGTCCCTATTCCTCTATCCTCGTTTGTATAGATAGGCCGGATGAACTGATTATAATATGAATTTGAAAATCATTCATATTCCTCACTTCTTAAAGTATATTAAGTTAGTTATTTTTTTTTTATCTAAGGTTGTGCTATTAGGGGCATTTTAATTAATGTTACAGAAATAGTAGGAGACATACAGATTTGTTTTAGTGTGGTAAGTTTTTAAGGTAGATTATCATTCTTCAAAATGGTGCCCGTTTTGTGACGACACGTCATTGCAAGGTATAATGTAAATATTATTGTAAGCTATATTATTTAATGTTGTAATTTGTTAGTTAGAGGGAGCTGCTTAAATGATGACGTTAAGATAAACGTAGAAAGCTCTAAGGGTTTACTGTTCTAATGCATTCGAAGCTGTTTTATGAATAAGGAATAGTCGTTTCAAGAATAGAGTGAGTTGCAAAATAGTCAAGAAGAAGATAGTTAAGAAAGTTTTTCAAGATAGAGAATAGAATCTATTGATGTGTTTTCGTGAAGTGTTTGCCATTGCGCTTATTGGGATGCTTTGTCAAGTAAGTTGATTTTACATTAGTCGTAGTATTGTTAGAGTGGCTTGAACTTCATTTGTAACGTAGACCTACAACGAGTTACAATAGTGTACAAGTGTTTAATTGTAGAAATGTTAAAAGAGGGAATATAAAAAAACTACCAAGAAAGAACAATGATAAAATAATATAAATGCGAAGCTTTGTGTTTAGTAGCCCCATTTGTGGAGTAAACGTCGTTATGAAACGTCTATAACTTAAAATTGAGTATTTATTAAATAAAGCAATAAAAAAAAATACTTCAAAAGCTGTATTTCTTAATTATATTTGGAATTATAAATAATAACAGGAAGCCATTATTAAAATTTATTGGGCTAATATTTTGCAGTTTATTTTCTATAAATGGCAGAAGTAATACGTAGCAAGCCACATGAATTTTTGTGTGATCTGTTTTGCTTTGCTCATGTAAGACACTGAAGTCACTTTACAAAATTAGTCTGTATGTAGGTGTTAAGTTTTAAAATGATTTATAAGTATTTTTATAATTAGCCTCATGTTGATGTTCTTTAATTCTATATCTTCCCTTCAATATACTACTTTCATAACCTATTACATAAGTATAGTGTTTAAGATTTTTTTTACCATTATGTACTGTTTAGAAGTAATAAGTAGGCAATATGTATAATTCTAGATCTTAAGTTAACATAATCTCAATAACAAGATAGGTATACCAAAAACTGCTATTTCATTTTGTGTACTTATCTCAAAGTAAGAGCACTTTTCTCTCGCGTTATTTTTAAACAATAAGTTTTTTATTGTAATAGTTTGAACGTTTAATAAGCTATTACGACATTTGAAAATGTCGATTAAGACAGGTTATGCAAAATAATAAATTTTCTGATTTTAATTTGTATATTTATGTCATGTGTCGCAGTGTCGGTACATTTCCAGTTTTGAGAATCTGTTTTCCAAAATTTTTTTGTAATGAACTTAGGCCATTTGGAGTAAAACAAACGTTTTTTTTATTAGTATTTTCTCCCATCTTTATTTTCCTCGTGCTAGTCTCTCCTTATATTGAATTTATTTGAAGTGATTTTGATTTGAGACATGACACTTATAATTATCAAAATGTAATCATGCTGCTATCCAACGGAGGAGGGGGGGGATCTCCCCTAAACTACATACTTTTTTTTATACTTGTCTTAGGAATATTATGGTATAGAAACTTATGGGTTATAACCTGGTGCTTAGGTCACTGGACTCGCAACAGTCTGCAGGGTCGAAACTGAGAGGGCATTAGTGACGGTCAAATCTTTCTGTTCATTGCTAAACGGTGAGTGGTTATGGCTAGCTGCCTTCCCTCTGGTTTATCACTTAAAATGGAAACGCTAGCGCAGATAGCCCTCGAGTAGCTTTACAGAAGTGCCTGACAGCAGTTCAGGAGGGAGGGAGAGATCTAACTAGCACCTGACCCTCACAGGTTTTCAGGACCTAAGTCCCAATGATAGATGACGAGGATTTTCTTATGTAGGATATAATTTTATAAACCAAGTATTACCTGTTTAGTCTTTATTTTTTTTATCGAGTTACTGACTCAAAACAATATTGTACGATGGCCAAGTATATATTAAGAATAAAAAGCACAAAGACCGACGTTTTTTGTTTTTTTTTGGCACAGTGAAAGGTAAAATCTTTATTAGTTACAACCGACTAATTTCGGTAACACAGCTGTTAATGGATGGAGCTGAATATATGCTAAGCTAACACTGTATATACTAGACTTGATGATGGTAACTATGTTACCGAAACTAGTCGGCTGTAACTAATAATAAAGATTTTGCCTTTAATTGTGCCATAAAACGTCGGTTTTTTTTTAGTTTTATACTCTTAATATATTAGGCTAAATATTTACTTCAATAACAAGTTTCAATTTTGACAGCACATAAGCTAACCATTTTTTCAAATCACAAAACTGGAACACACTGAAATATTGATTTTTAAAACTGGGACCCCTATTGTTTATGAAGGAAAGTTATAAACGATCAGTTAGGTAAATAATGAATACCATTGATTGAAAAAAAAATAGTTTTACTTATTGCAGCTGCTACAGACACCTTTCTGACAATTTTTCAAGCAATTTCTTGCTGTCGGGGATTTGTCGTAAAATTCTGCGCAACTGTCATTCATATTTACTATTGAGCTACTTTAAGTTAATGAGTCACGATACGAAAATCAAATATCATTAGCTGTGAGCAGCACTTTCCAACCGTGTCTGTTTCTTTAGGCTGATACAAAATCATGTGCTCAGTGACGTAGCAAGAGTGATATATAACGTTGTCTGCTGCAGCCTGCCTTATACCTAACTTTAGAGGAAGCAGGAAAGGCTATGCTGAGCCATTCCAATTTGTGTGATAACATCCCTACTCAGTTAAAAAAAACAAAAAAGTATCTCTTAATTCCTGGTTGTCAGAAGCACAAAGTACTGGATACAAGTATTAAAAAAGTTACAGATTACTGCCAAAAATAAAAACCGGGACATTTAGACGCCCTTAAAGGATCTATCAGGACACCGAGAAAACAATATAAAAATTGGGATTGTTCCAGATCAACTGGGGCTTTTGAATTCCGTAGCAATAATCCTTTCTTAGTTGTACATTATCGAAAAGATCAAAATCTCTCTTTCTAAAGATTTATGCAACGCAACTCTCGAGCTGAAAAAATAATGCCAAGACAAAAAAATGACCAAGTTTTCTCGTTAAATAGGTTTATAGGCTATACAAACTTTAGTTGAATTCTATTTATTTTATGACTAAGAATTTACTAATGCTGCACTGGTAATTTTAATTTGTACGTTTTCGTGTGGCATTATGAAATCAGATGCGTATTGCAGATTATGGATATTGAAAATATAGTTCCAAATTAATGTATCATATTTTAAAGAGAGAGATTTAATCAATTGAGTAACAACATCTATTTGGGGGGGATTTTACTTTTCCAATTCATTATTTTATATGACAGTAAAGAAACGAGAGCCTCAGTTATGGCCAAAAGTTGAGCATCGCCCTAGAATTTTAAGAATGGGACATAATTTTAAAAAATAAATAATATGAATACAAGTTAGATCTTTTATTTGCTATCGTTTAATCAAAGTAACTGCAAAATGATACCACAAAAGTCCACCGGAAGCCATAATAGTACTACTTAGTACGGCCTTTTCAGCCGTGGGGGCGTTATAATGTTACGGTCAGTACCACTATTCGTTCTTAAAAGAGTAGCCCATGAGTTGGCGGTGATGACTAGTTGCCTTCCCTTTAGTCTTACACTGCTAAATTAGGGACGGCTAGCGCAGATAGCCCTCGTGTAGCTTTGCGCGAAATTCAAAAACAAACAAACAAACTACTTAGTATTTGCAGTGCATTTTTCGGTTTTTCGAAACTTCCTTAATCCTCTCAGATATAAATTCAAGGATGCATTGAAGGTTCGAATTTCTCCATGCATTATTCAGCAGGTTTTATGAAGCAAAATTAGATAATTCTAGGCTGATGTTTAAATTTATTGTTGGATTTGTCATGTTACTATTTTAGATCAACTTTAATAGTTTATAACGGAACCTAATACTAACTTTTTCGAGATGGAGAATGATACATATACATAGCATGGTCACAAGTAAATAGACACCACCTTTTCAGAAAAAATGAATTTTTTCAAATCTAAAATTGACGAGATGATTCTCACGATGCCCCAAAGGATCAACGAACTCCACGAAGCGAAAGGAAGATCTACTAGATATTAATTAAATTATAAATATATCAATTCATGTGAATATGACGGTGGGATTTTCGCCCACTCTTGCTTTAAAACTTGGAGGAGAGCGCTCTTCGAAGTTGGTTTTTTGGTTGTTTCTTGGCTTGCCGGTCGAGTATGGCCCAAAGGCTTTCGAAGGGTTTATGTCAGGAGATTGGCTCGGCCAGGGCAACTTCTGGATACCATTTTCTTCCTGCCACTTGTGGATGTTTCTAGCAGTGTGACACGGTGCTTCATCTTTCTGGAACAACGTTGTGTCCTTGTCCACGAAACCAGAGGAATAAAGTGGCAAGAGTCCTTCCTCCAATATTTCGACGTATTTCGCAAAATTTATGTTGCCAACGCACTCCACTAAGCTCGATCTCCCACCAACCCAAACAGCTCCCCAAACCATCACGCTGAAACCACTATGCTTCACAATTGGCTGCAATCTGTTGAGCCAAAGCTCTTGGTGAGGCATTCTCCAGACCCATATTCTTCCACTGTCCGAAAATTGAGCGAATCTTGATTCATCTGAGAACAATACGGTCTTCTCAAAGTCCAG
>NW_013667750.1:135981-178007 GCF_000517525.1 Limulus polyphemus
AAGACCAGAGGCTTGGTCATCATATCACTTGCCCACTTCTTTCGTCTGACAATGTTGGCAGGTCTTAATAAAGGCTTCCGTCTAGCTGCTCTGCAACGATAACCCAATCTGTGGAGAATCCGTTGAACAGATTTCAGGCTCATCCCACCAACTTTGGCCATTTCTGCAGTCGTTAATCTGGGATCCATTACGATGTTCCTCTTGACAGCCCTTTTGGTCATCTCCGATGGACCAGGACGACCCGGACGCTGCTCAGTTGTTTCCTTGCCGTGTTTCCTGAACTGCACGCTGATTCTGTTGACTGTCGAAAGCGGGATTCCCAAATTCTGCGAAATTTGCCACTGACTTATTCCACCATCTGCTTGACCAACTATCCTTCCTCTAACAAAATCTGACAATTCGAGAGAACCTTGAGTTCTCGGCATGTTGTAGCACAAGGTAATTAGTGTGCGGACCATTTTCATTTATATAGTGCTCTGTGAACACAAATTAGTTAGCATAAATCAGTTAAATGACGAAAAATTAGGTGTCTATTTACTTGTGGCCACTCAGTGTATTTTTTAAAGGTCAGAGTTAGTCCATTTTTCAACACGGTATAGAGTATGTTGTTTTTTGACAAATCCTAAATGAACTTTTTCTGCTTCAGAGTTTTTTTTTATGTTATTTGTAATAAAAAGTGGTAAGTTTGACATGATTCATTTCAGATATGAAACCTCCTTAAAAATCGCCTATGCCCAAAGCATTTTCGAATTGAGACGACACTTTCATCATTTATCCTTAAAACATAAAGAGAGCATGTTCTGTCTAAAATGACATCAAATTACGGTCAAATGTTACTATTATAGTACTTTAACATAATGATATAGTTAGACATGGTACGAACGACTTATAAAATTAATGAAGCTATTGACTTTATGTACGTGCATGCCCAAAAGCAAAATAAAACTACCCTGAAGACAATGGGATTTACTTAGTTATTGTACCGTATCTTGTCGCTTGTACTAGTAACGATACCATAAGTATGTTGTTACTCTGCTGTGCATGCGCAACAGCTATAATATTTAACAAGTTACACATTAGTTGTCAGATATGGCAAGGAAACCTCAAGGATTTTGTCCAACATTAAAACCACCCTCATCCACCGCCTCTAAGAAATGCTAGTTACCTATGATCGGGAACCAAATCTGAAATGATGGATTGCTTGTACCCAGAAATTGGCAAAACGTTTTATCGGTAGATGAAAATAAATCAGAAATCTTCACCTTGCTGTCTCAGTACGGTGTACTGGTCCACAGAGAATAAAAGATCATAGCTTCGAATGGAGATGCCATAATACAATATACTCAAGTAATGCCACTAATATATCCCCTTCCACACATGAAACAGACAGTAGGTTGGTAGTTCATGCGGATGAATGGGAACGATTTACATTTTAGATAGAGTACCATGGCATTGGTAGTTTCATTTTCCAAGTGACTTGATCATTTGAACGAATTATAGATGGAACTTGTTGTTTAAAAAACTTACGATTTTCTTTTTGTAACACATGACTTATTGAGAGCTCTTGGTTCTGACAAATGTGAAGTATTTATTCTTGCCATGCATTTAATGATTTTGTCTTTCTTTTTCTGACATGGCAAACAAAAGGCATGGTAAATCGTGATCCCCATGGAATAAGTAACAAATGTTTAAAGAGCTCTAAAGTGCTTGAGAAATACCTTAGTAATATATGGGGTTACTTGAATGATATGTCATACTACTCTATGACAACGCTAACATTGATCAGTGAAGATAGGCATTGTTCGCAAAGAAAGGACAATCTACAGAGAAGCTACCCTCTAAGAAAACAGTCCTTGTACAGCATTGTCATCATTCAGTGTTTCATGGTGATCATGTTTATGACAGCCAGACCTTCTGATGAATTAAGGTTGTGGAGATGGCAAAGTGATGATAATGTAATATTCACTTGATATGGATAACTGTACCAGAGGATTCCCAGAGTGCAGATGAATGGATTAGAAGTGGAAGAGGTTGTGTGAAACACTGCAAATGTGTAAAAGAAGCTCTGCTTTGCCTTTCTGATAGAAAATGTGTACCCGAGTAGGACGACAATGGGATGTGTTTAGAAGAGCTCTTACTACAACATTAATGCCATAATCGATCACCGTGTATGCAATTATTATGCACAGTGCCAATTATCCTCCACTATTTTATCAATGAAACTTCCACTTTTAATTAATCAAAGTGTTCTGAGTACATAGTTAATATGGCAATGTCATCAGTTTACTTGTGGTATGTGAAGCATCTTGTTTGATCAGTTTTCACATTAAACAGTAAATATAAGTCTTATTTGCTTTCTGCATGGTACATTGAGTTTGTTTGTTTTATTATTAAGGATTTGTAATGAAAACAAACTTCAAAGAAATGTTGAAGCCTGCATAGATATATACGATTCAAATGTCATGTAACACTAATCAACATGAAATATAATAGACCACTTCTAAGTTTTTAACAGCAAATGGTTTGCTACTTAGAACTTTACTTTGTGTATCAAATTTTCTTTGTGAAAAAGGTTAATTTGACTAAATGTAATTGTCTTTTTACCTTAGATGAGGGTACAATATATTTTGATAACTATCTATCATTTGAATACTATGATTTTTTTTAAATAGGTGGTTATATATCTGAAATTGATCAGCTAGTTTTCTTAACTACTGTGTTTGATGTTGTGATAACAAATGTACAAAAAGGGGTAGGAGAAAAAAAAATATATATATAATTTGTATAGTTTACTTGGAAATAAGATATAAAAAAATGTGCTAAAGTATATATAGTATACAAAAATAACAAATTCTTGATTAAACATCATTTTATTACATTCTGATTCTTAGTAGTGAATATGGTTTTAGACATGAGGTTTTATCTTCATTATATGAACTAAGTCTTAAGATTTAAAGTTTTATTTCAAATCCTATATAGTATATGGATAGGATAACACAATATTTTAACCATGTCATTGAGTTGGTATCAATATAAGAGGCAAGGGATATTTTTCGTTATATAAAAATGTGTACTGTTATCTCTTTTAGTGAGAACACACTCGTCTAATGTGAAAAGTGGCATGTGTTAAAGTTACCAGCATAAAATTCCATATGAAATTTTTTGTTTAAATGTTACACTTTTTCTAACCCAATTAACTTTGAGCTGACATGTTTACAGTATGTTTGTTTTTAACATTGTTTCAAATTTTTCATTGATTTTGTCAAATGTTCCTATGCGTGTGACATGTGCATAGTATTTTGATCTGGCTTTTCTGGTGATGGTCAAAATCACATTTTTACTTATTTTAATGATACATGATCGTAAAAGCTCCATCTTCAGTTGTAAATTTAGGACTTCAGAGAATTGTTGATCAATATTGCTTTGTGTGTGGTTAAGTTAGATATTTTATCATTACTTTTGAATTGTACGTCAAAAAAAGGTGCTAAGGTATCAAATTATACCTTTGATAAACAACTTCCAATTAGAGGAAGTGGAGCTTTCACATTTTAAAATCATTGTTCCTACTTTCCTGATTTAACTCTTTCAGACATTTAAATATGCAAGTCACAAACCAAGGGACCCTACAACCTAAGCCTTTTCAAATGGCACTCTTTTCTCCTTTATCCATAAAGGTGGAACACACACATTTCAAAAGCTTAATGATTTCTTATTTTGTGATTTATCTATTTCTTTTTGTTTTGAGAGCTTTCTTAGTATTGTGAACAACAGTACATAAGTGTATAATATTAGATGGTTTATATGCCTAATATGTATGCAGCGATTGAAAATCTTTGTTTTTTAATAATAATTTTCAGTACTTAGTCTTTTTAAACTAAAACAATTATACCAATCCCTAATTCTAAAATTATAGGACTACACAATTACATTTGATAGTTTCTTCTTTTTCAAAATGCACTAATATTTATGGTTTTGAAAATGAGAATTGCTGTCTATATAGTCTGTGTAAAATACACAATTTATCAAAGTGTAGAAGAAATTAGATTTATTGATACATTTCAAGTTGGAGTGAGATTCAGTATCTTTTAATACTCAAACAAAGCCTAAATGATGTGTTGTATATTGATACATAGCATAAAAATATATTTTTAGCAAGCACCTTTTTTTTTTTGTTCTACAAGTCCTAGATATCCAGTGAACGATTATTATTGTCATATTTTAAATATTAAAATATCTGTGGTCTTCAATCATTGTGATTATCATGATTTAGTGTGAAGTAAGTTTACTTTTGCTGCTCAGCAGCAAATGAACTATTTGAAAAACAAAACACAAGTGTGAAGCACGATGACAAAAATATTTTCAATGTAAAACCCTGCAAAAATGATAACTTGTGTATGTTCTGAAATATTAATATTGTAAAAATTGTATATTGGTACTTTATTTATTTTGTTTCTTTTCTCTATTGAACCTATTTCAGAAAATGTTCAAGAGGCATGATAATGCTTTTTTCTGAGAAATAAAGCTTATTTTTTAAATGCATAATTAATATAATTTTATCTTCCTTACTTTATTTACAATGTTAAGAGAAATTGAAAGCTTTATATTAAAATGTTTTATATTGTTCATATAATTATCTGCCTTTTTTCTATACATATGCATACTTAATTTGTTGGAATAGTTTTTTATGTATGATATAGTGATTTTTTTATATATATTCTAAAAATATGAATTGCTCAGTGTTTGTGTAACAGGTCACTGTATTGCTGCTGTTATTTAAACTAACTGTTCTCTATGTTATATAGAAGCTTTAAAAACATCTAATCTCTCTATTTATCATCCAAGAAGGCCACTTGAAGTGGAACTCCTTAGGAATGATATCATTATGTTATATTGTTTTATTTATCTTTGTCTGAAGGGGGTAAATATTCTTTTACACAAATGTCCAAAAGGTATCGGGATAAATCTGAAATTTGGAAAAATAGGAAAGGATTTTTTGAATCATGGAAAAGCATATAAAGAAAAGTAAAGAAAAAAGGGAAATGGAAATTGTGTATTAACTATTGTGATCAGTGAAAAATTAGAATTTTATGAGCCTCAATTATGGGTAAAATTGGTTATTTTTTGGAAAAATACTTACCTCTTGTGTGTTTTCTAATCTATATACACACATTTGTAGTATATATTAGTGTTATAGTAGTTCTGATTTCTATATGTGTGTTTTTAACTCTCAAATTACTGAATTATTTTCATTCCCTTTGAGCCCAAATATTGCATCTTATTAGTAATATTATGCTTGTGTCTGTTACAACACTCTGTGAAAGAACTAAGATATAATTAATGGAGTTAATAACAATATTGATGGCACTTTTATTGAAATTTTTGTGTAACTCGTATGTTATTATGGACCTTATAATCCAAAAGACTTTGGTGCATAAATAGTTGAGAAAATATTTTTTCAAAGAAATGGGGTTCATATGTACCCCATCAGTACATAAGTACAACTTCACATGGTTTTTGTAGGTAGTAGGCTAACCGAACAATCAAATGAGATTTAATTAAAGAACACATAAAGAAATTTTTATTTTGACTGTATCCACACCCTGCACTGTGACAAGATGCATCTTTATGCATACTACCTTTAAAATATTGTATATAATTGGTTGCAGCAATTTCTTTAATCGTTAAACTGTGCCTGTACAGTAGAAAAATTATAGACAAATTCTGTGTTATAAGTTACCTATAGTACCTGTCAACTGACATAAATCACCAGTAGCTAAGATTTGAATAGTGTTAACAAAATGCAGAGTGAAGAAATATCTACTGAATTTCATTTTCTTATCACAAAGTTCCATGTTGCCTTTCTTCAGAGTACTCTGTACACATATGCTGGGTGTAGTAGTTTTCAACTACAAAATACGGCAAGAGCCTCACCTGATAGGCCTTTTATTCTAGTAGGATTAGCCAATCAAAGTGATAAATACTTGTCTGTATAGTAGAAAACCACAGACAAATTGTATTTTATAAATTACATGTTAAATATTAATGGTATAAACTAATATTTCTGGTTGACCCACTTGAAACATAACTTAAAATTTTATATTACTAGTATTTCATTTCATACAACAAAGGGACAGTAATTTATATGCACATATTTTATTAAAGCAAAAAATGTTATAATTTAAGTAATTAACTCTCAGGAAAATCACTTTCATTGGTTTGTTACAATAGCTTCATCAATTGAACTGTGCTATGAGTTTATTATGTATGTGAACATAAAAGTATATAAAATGTACTATCACACCCAACATTAAGAGCAGATATTTATTTAAAATCTGACATTTAGTTTAACTTTGCCAATAATTTTTTAAGTATCAAAATTAATAAAGGCAACCGACAACAGTACTCTTCGGATAAGCAAAAATTCTTTTTTTTATTCATGTTGAAATGTTAAAAACACTGGAATAATGGTATGTTCTTTATACATGTAAACTACACAACTCACTTATAAAAACAATCCAATATCTCATAAAAAATACAAAGAGTCACAGCATGAATTTCATTAGGCCATGAACTGTATTAGTTTGAGTTTTATAAAATGTGTAATGAATTAAACTGCATACACAATTCTGTCAAAGAAAGATCATAGAGTGACAAATCATTTCCCCCAAAATCACATATATACATCAACCTACAAACCTTCAAAACACGTGCAAAGTTTCTTTAAAAAAATTGTTTCTAAAGTTACTGACTGCTGTATTACACATTTAAGTTTATCTAGCTTTTGTTTTGCATAAAATATGATAAATGTATTGTGCATACATCTTTATCATTTTGTTATTCATAAACCCTTCTGTAAAATTAACAGTATGTAGATGATTGTGTTTCTCCTGCTGGGTTTTCAAGTACAAAAAAATGTTAAAGAGAAAACAAGAAAAGTATGATTAGCATATTTGTAAAACAATCCGAGTAAAATTAACAACAATAGTAAAACATGGTTATAAATATGTTATACTGATAGGTACTAAAACTTGAATTGATTTTTTTTTTCAGAAAATGACTGAAACAAGACCTGTGATATCTGTGTGATTCTAGCTAAGGCATTATCAGGTGAGAATGCTCTTGATCCTATTGCTTACTCCATTTTTTGTCACAGATTTGTTTATTTTTTGCTTTTTAACTAAAAACCAAAATTTTGAGCTGGTTTATTCTGATTTTTTTATAATAATTAATAAAATATTTTCCCAAAGTTTTTCTAGTTTTGTAAATGACTGCTCATATCTTGACAGAGTTATTGTGGTAACATTAAAGTCACTTACAGTTTCATAGCCAGTTTAAAAAAAAATCATAATTTTGATTTTGTAGATATTAGATGTCTAGGTTTCTCATAATATACTTGTTAAGGATTGGTACAAGAAGGTATTGCATCCTTACATTCACCAAAGAACTTTGAAGAATTTACTACTATTTCAATATTTTACTTGATATGTTATGGATTGTAGCATGCTGGTCATGGAACTATTTATTAGATTTTTCGTTCTGCAATATATTGGTTATCTTGTAGTTTACATAAAAATGGGCATAAAAGCTTTGGAAAAGAATGGACCTACATTACTTTTATTTCTAAAGTAAAGAGAAGCATATGTTAGAAAAGACTTTGAAGTATTTGCCCTATATGTAACTTTGTTCACTTAGGGAACTATGTCTGATGTTTTATCTGTTTTGAAAGAGCTCTTCTCTGCTGATTGGCATTTAACAGAGTATTACAATTTTTCTTTTAGAAATAATTAAATAAAACTAAGTCTTTTGGTTGATTCTATTATGAAGAATGACAAAGTATATACATTTATACATGTTAGAGCCATGTATCTATATCTTTGCTTTCTTTCAGTATTGTCCTATATGTATCTTTTATTTTAACAAATGAAGAAATGACTGTAGTTCATTATGCAATACAAGTAACCTCTTCAATTCATAGTTTTTTCACATGAGATTGACACATCATTAACATTTTCCTTAAATTCATTTTATGAAACAAAATGTCGATCATTAATAATTATAGTCAACTTGTGTTTGTACCTCCCAGCTTGTGATCTGTTGAAGATTTTTGCAGCTGTTCAAGCTCCTGCCAAGGGTTTTGGAGCATGGATAGGTTGGCATAATCCCTGATGTCACAACTACCTCCTGGATTACATTCGGACCCTTGTGATGATCTTCCACGGTAAGAGTATGAACCACGACCCTGTTAGGATTACCAGCAAAGAAAAAGATATTAATACATGTACTTTGAAATCTTCTACAATCAACAGACAAGATAAAGTAGTGTACAGTTTGTCATGCCAGGTCACATCTGTAAAGAGAAATATTGTGTAATTCATTAAAACTAATATATTATAGTTCAGGACCAACATAAAGCTCTGATTTCTTCTACAAGTATAATACAATGAAATTGACAAAAAATGTATAACAATCAAAAAAGCTAAACTGAATCCATCAAGGCCAATTTGGTAGCCATTTTTTAAATATATAGTACCATTGGCTCTGATTTTGTGCTATAAAATTTATCTAGCTAGCACTACACATTTAGACAGCATTTTCAAACTCATTTTCTAAATCAGTAATATGCAAAGGATGTTAAAAGGGCAGGGGCTCAAGAAACAAAAGTGCACTTTTCAAGCATCATATTGCATGCATTTTTTTTGGGAGGGGGCGCCCCTGTTATACATGGGATAAAAACCACAGAAGCAAACAGATACTCTTTTATTCCTATTCAACGAGTCTTATAGACATTTTTATGATCAAAAACTACACAGTGAATTATTGCATATAAACACTGAATAGCATATCAAAATTATTTTTTTTACTATAAAGTCCTACAAATTCCTGTGTGCCATTCATTTTAATGCTGAAATATTTTTTTTCTTACTAATAACTCACAGCAAGCAAGGTGTAGAATCAGGTGTATCTTTTCATAGTAGTTGATAATATTTATGATATGGAAAAAAGGAAAAGGGGTATAAAGAGATATATGTATATATATACGTTTTTTTTTATAAAAGAGTTAGCACAAAGGATCACATATAAAGTGTAATAGATTTAAAACAAGACCCAAAACTCTAGAGCTTTCGAATAGTTGACTATTCTTCTTCAGGAGAACAAAGGGTAAGATACATGTTGTTTTTTTTGTGATCAGGCAAAAAAAAAAAAAAAGGAAAAAAATTCTGTATTTTAATGTTTTGAAGCTAACTAATGCTTAACTGCTTAATAATCTGAACCATAACATATTTTTATATTAAAAAAAAGCAAAACAAAAATTTGGTTTTTGCTGCAAGTTATCAAAAATAAATAAATACATTGGTAAATTTGTTTTACAATATCTATATTCAAAAATCAGTTTATATGTACTTAACAATTTAAAAAAAAAGCCATGAGAGTTTGACCATATTAAAATGAAAAGCAATAAAAACAAAAACTTAAGCATGAGATTTTACGTGATGCTTTTTCTTTTCTGTGATCTTTAATGCTTTGAACATGTTTACAAGGCGTTTTTCTGTTATTGACATTTAAAATAAAAATTAGAAAGTACAGTAGGAGGTAGAAGAAAAAAATAAATTGGATACAAGCTAGAAATATCTAGCATCATTAAATACTGCTTTTTTATGACAGTATTAATGTTGGAGAACAATTGAACTGGCAGATCTGCTCCTTCTGAGTCATGACTTTGTTCATGTAGATATTTCAAGCCAGTTTGACATTTTGTAGTAAGGTAGATATATTTGTTAGTTAAAAAGTACAGTGTATGGAACTTGTTCATTCGTATATTAATTAACATGAACAAAAGAATGCCAACAAATGAAGGTAGAATTAACCTAGGATTCCAAAATTATTCATCACTGAGAGTCACTACTAAGAAGTGTTCAATTCACCTACATAGCATACATAAATCAAAATGAGTTTTTACAACTTTATGTAATTATTTTCTTTCAAGAATGCTAACAAAAGTTTATACCTCTTTTGAAGCAATTCAGAAGTCACAATATAAAATTTTATACACACACACACACACACACACAGAAATATTTGTGCCTTGGCCTGACATAACAGCAAGAATTCTTACATTTCTCATGACAAAATCACTGTAAGGAGTTCTTTTTCTATTGGTTCTTCTCATCTATCTAACAACTGTACATCTGGACAGTCAGCTGAATGTTTCTCAATATTTTGCAGGATTTTGGTATTTAAATATACATCAAAACACTTCAGGAAACCTGAAAGTTTCTACCCAAAGCCCTTTAAAGTCATCAAACACCCTGGAACTGTAGAATTTTCTTCAAATGCTATGCATTTAATTAAACAAAAGGATATCTAATAAAGATACATTATGTATGTATGGCAAGGCTTTTTGTTTATCAAGAAGAAAAAACTTAGCTAAGCTATCTAAACACAATTTTGATAACATTCTACTGATCACATTCTTTATAATCAACTGACCCTGAGATGATGCACTGAGAAAAGTATCTTATTCAGTATTAGTTTTACAATCAAGTTCTGTAACTACATGTGTATGACTAAAGTATTTCGGTACTTGTGTGTGTGTGTGTGTGTGTGTGTAAGTGGGATAAATGGTTTCTGTACTTAAATCTTGATATGGTCAAGCTTTTCTTTTTTTTTTTCATAATTAATCATCTTCATCAATATGGTAAGTAGTTAAAGCATATGGTATCAGTTCTTAGTAACTTTACTTTGTATAAAGTATCTAGTTTTCTGAGAAACATTTTACGGCTGCAGTAAATCTTTACATATTCCATCATAAAAGATTAGGTATAACAACTGGTATAGAATTAAAGCAAGAAACAGAGCTAGAAACTGTGAATAATACCACAATGTACTTCATGTTCTGTGTTTCTTTTCCTTATGCATTATTTAATTATACCACTAATATATGTTAAGCAACTAATCAGTATTTAATGCTTTTCTTTTGTGTTCCTTCACATAAGGGTGTGATATAGTTCTTGTGTAATCCTGAGATACTGCTGTAAAAATACTTTGGTGCATTTTTACTAACCACAATATTTTACTTAAAATAACAGTAAAAGTTATAAAATACACTGCATTTTCGGCTTTTAAAATATTAAGTTATGGCCGGGATTAGGCCTGAGGGCTTATAATGCTAAAAATTGAGTATAGATACTCATTCTCAGCAGAGCACATATAACCTATTTTGTGCTTAACAACAATCAAAATTTATTCCTAGGAATGTATTATTATTACAATTATTTCAATATTTCTGTTCTGTAAGAAAGACCGTCTGCTTAAATTTTCACTTGTCTGATAACTCAACTTGTGTGGAATCATTAATATTCCATTAGTCTCTCACTTTTACTGTTAACAAAGAAATTAAAATGTATTTCTAATTTACAAAGATTAATAGTTAAAGCATTTGCCGAACTCTACATATTACTAGATTGCACAATGTTATTAGTCACATTTTAAGTTGTTTTGTTTAAATCTACAGAACACCTTATGTGGGATAGAAAAGATTCTCATTTAAAAATAAAAAACTACCTTAGAAATCAAGTGCAATTATAACTGCTTGAGTAACTTTTTATTATAACATGGCTTAGATGAATGTTTTTAAGAAAATAAATACACAAACCTAGATATGACCAGTTTACAAGTGTCAATAGGTCAGAATCTATTCATATTGAAAAAAAACATAAATGTTATTACTTGAGGCTAAACGACATCCATTTTTATATTATCATGGTACTGGGAGATTTTGTATACTGTCTGATATTTTTTGTCTTTGTAAGTACTTAATTTTTTTTCTATTGAGCAAAAAATGGATTTTAAACAATAAAAAATCTTGGGATGTTTTCAAGTGACTAAACTGATTAATAAACTTGTTCAGGAATTAACAATAATGATTAATTCTGAAAATTACATAAAAATAGAAATGACTACAGATAAACATTTTCAATCACAAAAATGTGCACCAAGCAACATACACATAGCCAAGCTTTAAAATATAAATAAAATTATTTTCTTTAAAACCTTATTCCTTTGTTATTTAAAGTAAATCACTATTAAGAAATTTCAGCTACTCTTAGCAGATTCCTACTGTCATCAAAATGATAGAAAATCATGTTACAAAATACATATAAATGTTTGACTGTTGCATGTAAAGCCATACAGGAATGTGATGAAACATTAAAAAATAAATACTTGTTTATTTTGAAGTTGGTCTCATGCTTATTAAACTAGTTTTGAGCATCAGTTTTCTGACAGATAACTAACCTGAGGTATGTAACTAATGTACAACAAAAATCTAAGAAATTTACTATATGCATAGGTTTTCTTACACGCTGTCATCTTTAAATGAAGTCATTTCTGAAGTTTCTTCCAAGAATTCACTTTTAGCTATCTAGAAGTATCAGTTCGTAATCTTAGCATAAACAGTTGTTTCTAATATAGTGTACAAAAGTTAATTTTAGAAAATATTCAGATAAACACATTTTTCTGAAGTTTTTCTTAAATGGAAATAGCTACATGTATAAAAAATGAAGTAAAATGAAAATGCCAATTACTGGTTTCTCTATTGTTTTCATAATAAACATCTAACAAGTTGCCAAACTGCACCTCAAGAGAAATTATTTGTAAATCTATTCAATACAATCAAATGACACGTATATTCCAATAGTCAAGTAAAAACAATTTATTTCATTTCCTGTGATTCACCTTGCTAACTAAAATGCAGATTTAAGAAAAAAGTATTTGCATACTTAATAGACTTTAGCCACTATTTGGCTGGGGTCCATTATAATTATTCCAACCATATGCTTTTTATAATTCAATCCTTTTTTACTTTGAATTTTTTAAACATTAAAATTGGGAGTCAATTGTTTAGAAATTGCATTTTGAACAAGCAAAAATTCTCATATAAAATCCTACATAAGTTTAAGGTCTGATCTTTTGCTTATGACTTTCATTGGTTGAGGTTAGAATCAATCATATTTAAATCTGTGAACCATCTCGCACAGTACAAGTAGTTACAATGAGAAAAACAAAGTATTTAATTATACTTGTCATAAGATATTAGTGTTAGGTCTATCTTGTTTTTAAATACTACTGTTTAAAAATGTAATAACTAAACTCTTATGACAAATATAACTGTAATCATGCTTTACCAGTTTGTAAAAGGCATTCACACCATAACAAAAGTATTTTATTCTTACTATTCCTTCTGCTCTCACTTTTCTTAACCACTTTTAACACTGACAGGAACCTAACAGTGACTACATCCATATTTCATTTCATGGAAACATCATAGTGTATATTTAAGCACTGAAAATGGATTTTCTAGAGGTAAATTACTATCCAAAAAGCAATGGACTCTCATCAAAACCTTGACACAAACTGAGGAAAAAGATTCTGCTAGAGGTGAACTGGTGAGCACAAAAGTTATATTGTTAAAAGCTCTGATATTAATTTATCATTGAAAGGCAGTTTTCTTACATTTTATCATTTGCTGGGTATTGTAATGACCAAAACACACTAACTTCTGTATGATCAACTCCTGATTTTATGGTTAAGATGTATTAACAAAACAGAAAAAGCCATCTTTGAGAAAAAAAAAATCCCAAAGATGAACTGTTTAAAATTTAAAAAACAGATTTCACTTTTCAAACAAAATCTGTAACTGGTTTATTTCTTTCAAAAATGTTCTGGTGATATTAACAAGTGATATGATTGTTTATTGGAAATAAAGTTAGTTACTGGTCTTAATTTTTACATCCAAAGCTCTTAAGAATTTGGGTTTATATTGTAAATACATTTTTATAAAAAGGGTGAGGTATGTATAAGAAAGGTTGGGAGTGACCTTACCTTGAACTGTAACACATCGGTTAGAAATTATTTCAATTTTTGTGTATTTACTACACATAATACCAATATGTGTATATATATATATATATATATATATATATATAAAACTGCTTATATTTGTATGGCAGTTCTAGAATATTGTCTTAAATATCTGGAAGTAGTTTCTTCTTGGTGACAGCTAACACAGACTGTTATGGTTAATGCAATGTTTTTTGAAAAAATTAATTTTTTTTATCAACAATTCGTTCTACAAAAAATGTACTTCAAGAATCACTAAAGAATACCAATTACTTAATGTTTCTATCTACCAAACAACTCCATGTTAAATCTACCAAATCGTTTCTGGTTCCTTGGTAGATACACATGTACAGTGCACACAACTAGATTTATTAGTAGAACAGTTTTCTCTAGAGTAAACTACCAACAGCTTCATCATTATGTAAGTTGTACATATAATTGTATAGAATATCAAAATATGAACATGATACTACAAGATGTCAGAACCTATGCATTTTTTTTTTAGTCTCATCCAGAGATGTGAAGTAAAATTATGTTATAAATCTAAGGCATCTGATCTTACCTAAAAGAATAAAATGTGATACAAGTCTAATTAGATATTATGCTCCTCATCCTAACACAATAATTACTTGTATAAGAAATCTATTTTTAACAAACCTGTGATGAGCTAATCATTAGTCATATTTATTGCAATTAGAAAATATTTAATAGATAGTTAAATTGAAAGCTCATACTTTTAACATTAGAACAGTTTAGTACTTCTTGGTGTAAGGATTTCTCTTTCAAAGCAAATTGCTTGGAAATATGTCATTTCTGCATTAAACTGTTTACAATACTGAAGTGAGCACAGTTCTATAATAATCAATTTACAATACAGGTAGTGTTCATTTCAGTGGAATGTAATATGAGAAGTATAATTACATCACAGTAAACAGAGAAAAATATATTTTTTAAAGGAATAATATAGTGCAAGATAAATATGCAACTGCTGTTAATATTTCTGTATATAAAATATTGTGAAGATGTAACAAGAAATCCTGGATGTATGATGATGACTTTCACTTCACATTCAAACATTAGTTTAAATTACTACTAGTTGTATGACATTATATTGATTATTAATCTTTATTTCGTATAAATATCCTTTCAACATTGTGTCGTATCACAAAATAGCATTTCAATGAATAAAAATAAATTGTTGGTGAATTGGTGCTATAACCATTGTACGTCATTATAAGTCATATTAAACATAATTGCATTATTTACAAAGTATTTTGTCAGACTGAGATGGTAAAATGTCATTTTAACCGTGCCCTCGTTTTTTTAAGTAAGCCTAAAAAACTTCACTGCAATTTAAATAATGTTTCATCTATTCTTCTTTACTCTTACTATTATTTATGAACAGCAAAAACAAGATGACAGAAGCCATACCTTCACTATAAAAAAAAACAAAAACCAATAAGACCATCAATCCAAGTTAAATAAAGCTTTCATATTCATACACATATCTCACAAACTGATACTAGAACATACAACATATCAGGTAGACCGTTTCATATAGTGAATCCAATGAAAAACAGGTGCGACCAAAAAAGGAATGAAATCAAAATTGGTAGTTACACTTATAGCATTGATGAGAATTTTACAGCAAATATTCATTCATTAGTTAGCCAGGCCACACTTTTTGTTCAACTTGGGGCATGATGGTGGGTAAAACAAAATATGATATATCAGTGTACCAAATTTGAAAAAAATCCATAAAAGTTAAGTATGTTTTTCTATCAAATAAAGTTTCTGTACTTTTGGTGCAAATAAAAAAAATAGGAAGAAACTCAATCAAAAACTGGAGATGTTATATATCTGGCATTTCATAATGGATTGCCCTGAAATTTGGTAAGTGAAGTAAGGGTCCAGTAGAGCACAACTGTTGAAAATATGTGATTGTTTAGATTATTACAGTCTGAACTACAGAAGGTGGGAAAATTGCTAAAATATCACTCCTGTTAATAACCCATACTGTGTCCTGCAGCAGGTTGTTTTGGCCACACGACACACATTACAGCATGTCTTGATAAGTAATTTTGACAAAGAACAAGTATAGTTCTTAGCATTTCAAACTTTTATTTACCACCACTAATATTTAAATTACTGTTTCTAATCTTACCATTACATTACTTTAACAAACATGTGTACCTACCATGAACAGTTCACCTAAGCACCCTTACAATTCTAAACAACTGAATCAAGTCACAATCTGAGTCTTTATGCCTGTCTTCATAGTCCAAACTTCTTAAGTCATATATAAATAGCCTTTTTATGCAAACTTTCTAGCATGTCAGTATTTTTCCTATATGTACCACAACTGAACAGTATCCTAAAAGAGGCTTCACCAGAGGTGTATACAGAGAAACAACTTATGTATTCTAAAATTTAGATTTTTTATACTGATTATATAAATATGTTAGCTTATTTTACTACTTGTAAGCACTTGGATACAAGTTTCAAGCTTATATTAATAACAAAACTTAAATCCTTTTCTTTCTGAACATGTCTTTCTCTTATCCAATAAAAAGTATCATTTGTTACATATTTCAACATATAAAAACAAAATTTTTTTCAGGTTCTTGCTAACTCACAGAACTTTCAAGTCTTTATTAATTAATATGAAACAACCTCAATACTGTCAGCCTAATCAAGAGTGTTAATATAATAAGTAAACTTAATACTGACTTATTCAAGTCACTGATATACGGGTAAGTAAAGAAACACAAATTTTCAAAATGTAACTTTTATACTGAGATAACAGCACTGATATTCTAACAATCAAAATAAAGCCAAGTTAAAAAAAAAAATGTTTAGCATCCAGAGTTTTTGAAAAAAGGAAGGAGGCGGTCTTTTTTTTTAATGACTGCTTTGAAAGAGAGTTTGCACCCTTTTTTTTTCATGATTATTACTTGTTTTCAAAGGGTCCAAGTCAAAATGATACAGAATTTATGACAAGTAAAGAAAAAGGGCAAAATGAATCAACTGTGTTCATCTAATTTTTTATTCAGAAGTCTTCTTTGTTTCTTTTGTATGATTGAAAATGATAAAGAAAAAAATTGGCAAAAAAAAAGGTGGGGGAGGTGGCTGCAAAAAGGAAGCAGGTGGGATGCCAAACATTTTTTTTTACTTTGCCTAATGCTCATTTACCACCACTCCTATCTGCCACAAAACGAGTGGTAAGGCTTCACTTTTATTTCAGTAAAAAGCTGTAACTCCACTTTTCCACATTCACAATATTTTGTACACTGAATCATATGCTTGAACTAATTAGAATAATCTGGAAAGATTATATATCTAACTTGCCACTAATCAGTGCTTGAATCTTATCACACACTGATAACATGTAAAAGCTAACAACTGGTAACCAATTTTTTGTTCTAATTTTGTTAAATCCTACTTTTATAAAAAAAAACAAAAACAATATTCTTAGTTAATAATGCACTTATCAAGATTATTATGCATTGTTGGTTTGGTTAAAGAAAAATATACAGTAAAATGAACTTAAATTTATAAGCTGGCTAAACCTCATGAGATATTGTTTGGATTACAGCTAAATATGTCGTTAACAGTGAGTGTACTCAACTGATTATTCGATGCATGTTCAGTTTTAGTTTTGTGGTGTACTTGATTTCATATTAACTGTTCCTAATCGATTCATTATCTAGGATTTTCATAACTAATTTTAAAGTTATTTTTTCAATTAATATTTATTGAAGCTATAGATAAAGTTACCACAGGAAGAAACATATAGCTGACATTTAATAGAAAAAATATGGATAGTCCATGGATTGTCATGTTATACATACAATAAAAACCACAGAAGCAAACAGATACTCTTTTATTCTTATTCAACGAGTCTTATGGACATTTTTGTGTTAAAAAAACTACACAGTGAATTATTGCATATAAACACTGAATAGCATATCAAAATTATTTTTTACTATAAAGTCCTACAAATCCCTGTGTGCCATCCATTTTAATGCTGAATTGTTTTTCTTCCTAATAACTCCTAGCAAGCAAGGTGTGGAATCAGGTGTATCTTTTGATAGTTGTTGATAATTTTTATGACATGGAAAAAAGGACACTATTGGGGTATAAAGGAAAGATATATGATTTGTTTCCTGATCAGTCAAAAAAAAAACTGAAAGAAATAATGTATTTTAATGTTTTGAAATTAACTAATGCTTAACTGCTTAATAATCTGAACCATAATATACTTTTATATTAAAGAAAGCGAAGCAAAAATTTGGTTTTTGCTGCACGTTATCAAAAATAAATAATTACACTGGTAAGTTTGCATTATAATATCTATTTTCAAAAATCAGTGTATATATACTTAATAATTAAAAAAAAACATAAGAGTTTGATGACATGAAAATGAAAAGCAAAAAAAAACTGTGTAAGCATGGGATGTTACGTGATGCACACTCTACATCTTTATGATCTTGGAGATAAGACTGGATTCATTGTTTGTTATTTCCAATGGTGAAAACACTGGGACTGAAACTTTAACAGATATTACTTATGAAAATAAATCCAATAGTTTTATTTCAAAATGAAAGAGCATCTTACACCTCATGTGGATCCATTAGGTCAGTACAATTCTTTGAAATTGACATGTTCTAGAACTTTAATATGTTTGTCTAATTAAAAATGGTGCATCTACTTTTCCACTCTCAAGACAGTGAATTTTTCTCATTTTTAATCAAAATAATTTTCCAAGTTACTTCAGTAGAAACAGTAGGATTTAGTTGGATTCCAGGTAAGATAATTACTCTCCTAATTTTTCTATAATATTAAAAATTAGCAAAATATTTCCAGATTTTAATTTGACTGCAGTTTCATGGATGCCGACATTCACAGATTACTATTGGTATCCTAACTATCGCATGAGAATACATGGTCATTTTGTAATTTGTTATATGATTGGCTAAAGCTGGAGAAGCATAATTTTGTTTATTAACTTCATCTATATTATTCTTTGTATTTGTCCCGATATAGCTCTCCCTCTCAGTCTTGTTCTAGACGTCATATAATACAACTCTCAACCACTGTCAGTTTTCTCTCCTGTTTTGTGCAGTAACATTCAGTCTTATTTACTGTTGCTTTCATATAACTTAGTCAATTTAAAATGTTTTTGAACAAAAACTGACATATTTTATGCAATATTAATAAATAGTTGCATTTAAGGTTCAACTTCATTTTTGCATACAGTTCTTTTCTTACTTGTACTATACCATTCAACCAAGTTTTTCATGTCTGAAAATTCATCTCTATCACTTTGTTACTTTCTACATTTATAAGATTTGGCCTTTATAAGTTTATTTTTCAAACTTCAGGAATTCACCTGCCAGCAAGATCTATTTTCCTGTGGTTATTGTGTGGTTGTAATTTGCTTTTTGGTAACATTTTAAAATAAATACCAAACAATGAATGTTGTATATATATATATAAAGATGCATGCGGTTTGAAACACAAAATACGAAGTATAATATAATGATTATAAGCCAGTCCTACTAACCCTCACCTATAAAAAAGCTGTAATTTGTCAATATGTGAAATGAATTTGTTATTGGAATAATGAGTTTTTAGTTGTAAATGCATTTGAAACAGAGCTGTAAGCATCCTAAAACTCTATATCTAAACTGAGATCCATTACCATTAAGAAATAAAAAAACCTCTAGCAAAATAATGTAACTATTACATTTATTACTGCATATATAATGTGGACTTATTAGCTAAGAGGTATTGACAGTATACTTCCTACAATATGGTTAGTTACTTAATATTAACCCAAAATTAAGGGTTAAGGTTGATATTAGTTTACACATGGCATCAGGACATGGGCATAAGCCTTTCTGACTTAAGTGAAATTCACAGGCTACAGGTCCTGTAACCTAAGGGAAATGTATTATAATAATACTGGCTATCAACTAATGGGCTGTTAGCTATTTTATTAATGGTTCTAGACATCTCTTGATGGTATTTAACAGGACCCTTGCAAACTAAAAACTATATACTCACTTTCAACAAATCAAAAAAGAAAATTCTTAAAATGGATAACTAAACAATCTAAAAAGTGTTTGCTATTTTTGAGATATGTTTTGTGATAATTTATAACTCTTTGCTATAAGTTGAAAAACTAAATCTTACTTTAATTTGTAAAGTAGTACCTTGTAAGACTTTCATATAATCTGGCATTCTGATCTGCACTGCTGGATGAATAAGCTTGTCTAATTCTAATAATTACTTTTCTGAAAATTTGTATGCCCAACACTTTATTCTTAATAGTCAGCCTGTTACCTTAGAAGTGTACGATTTTACAATTTTATTTATTAACCATTGCTAGACAACTACTTAGTAATATAATTACTGCTGTAAACTTTATGTACTAGACCAATTCAAAATATTACTCCTAATAGTAATAATAAAATCCAGTGCTACAAAATTTACAATAACACTGAATGATCAGTGAATGAAATCATTATTCTAATGTTCATAAATGTAAAGAAAAATAAGATATTAATATTTTTTACAAATAACATCATCAGTTGTTTATTAATCATGTATTATATAAATTATGTATATCTAATGTTGCATTAATTTACCTGTCTTTTCCCACTTGGACTGCTGTTTGGTGTTGAAAAGTAACCACCAGACAATGACATTGAACTGGAGTTGTTAGAAAATGTCTGTTGATACCTTAAGTAGGACGGACTCGAATTTGGACTAGGTGAGGGTGAAAAATGTATGGGTGGCCTTCCCCATCTTTCTTGTGCTACTGCCAATGATGCCTGTGGTGATGGTGACTGCCATAGTTCTGGGCTGTTGAATCTGGTTACATTAGGACTACGTGGGGAAGAGTGATGTGGATTGGTTCCCTTATAATTGTAAGTCCCACGCCCTCTAAAACTTGGATTTGACTGATGATGAGGACTTCGTATGAAATTTTTTGTTGGTGTGAAATCGACATTAGTCCTGTCATGATTACCGATAGGTCGGTAATTCCAGTTGCCATTACCCTGATTAGGCCTAAAACGAGGAGATGGAGGAACTGATCCACCTCGAGGAGTATACGCTCCTCTACAATGTAAACTGTACTGAACAAAATCTTCAGGATTCATTATTTCGAAAATATGGGTTAATAAGAATTAAAACAAAATAAAATAAAACCAGTCACAATGTTCGATTCAATTCCACATTACCTCCTTTATCTTCTTCTGTGAGCAATATTGAGTTACTGTAGGTGGCGTACTTTTAGAAAAAGATCATTATTGAGGAAATTCGTAAAAGAGAAAAGGTTAAGATTATATATTAAAATATGAAGAAAAATATTGTATGATTTAATTGTGACCTGATGTATACTAACTTCATGTATTTAAAGTAATATTTTTTTATTTCTATTTTAATCATTTAAAAGTAATTACAATTTGCAGATTAATGTCGGTGCGATATTGGTGGTATATGCGTGTTCATCATTATTCCGAGAAGACTTGACAAAATACGTGTGAGACTATGAGGTAAGGATATTTTTATGACAGTTTTGTTATAACAGTTTCTTAAGAGAAGGAGCTGCAACAAAAAGCTACTCTAGTTGGTTTGGGTTTCACCACTGTGGGTTTATTTACGTCATCTCTGTTGGAGGCTTCGTTTTTTATTTTATTTAATGAATAACAGTATTACCTTATAAATAAAAGAAAAAGTCAGAATTTACTGGTAACGAATATTTAATAATACCAATAATAACAACGGTATATTTTACCTTCGAGAGAATGGTGACTTAACTAAGAAAAATATGGTTTAATATTAAGATTTGTATTAAGTTGAAAATTTAGATAACGATAATGCATTTGTGTATGTGTGTGTGTGTCTGTCTTTTTATATATTTACCTGTAGTCACGTATAGCCTAGTTTGATAATCAAAGGCAATATTTTGAAAATATGTTTAAAGTATTTTACAATGGAAGTTTTTTTTTATATAATTTAACGCACTTATGCTGCTAATCACTATATAGCAATTTGACATTTCTTGATTACTTTTTTCTATTCATGCTGGAATTTTCACGTCTTACGACCAATTTTTAAAGGATGCAAAACACGCAAGGAAAGTGAATATAATGATAACTGGTGTAACCTCCACGTCCTGGCATGGCTTGGTGGTTAAGGCGCTCAACTCGCAACCTGAGGGTCGCGGGATCGAAACCCCGTCACCGAACATGCTCGCCCTTGCAGCCCTGGGGAGGGTGTTTTATAACATGACGACCAATCCTACTATTCGTTGGTAACAAAAATTGTTTGTGGGTGGTGTTGACTAGCTGCCTTCCCTCTAGTCTATCATTGCTGAATTTGGGATGGCTAACATAGATAGCCATTGTGTAGCTTTGAGCGAAATTCAATCAAAATAACCAAACCAAGTAACTCTGACACACACACACACACACACACAAGACAAAGAACTTAAGTTGACTCCGTCTGGAAATAAAAACACATAACATAGGGTGGTTAAACCAATAGCCCCTCAAAATTGGAATTGAGGAGAAAGGGAAAACATATTTTGAAACGCTGAAAACGTTTTTGCCCCAAGGCTCTATGAAACATAATTGCACCACTGCCACAAAGAACATAGCTAGTATCGGAAGATTAAATTACTTTCAGATTTAACAAAGTAATTAAACGATTGAACACATTTATCTGAAATAGAAAATAATTAGTCATTATTATTTTTTCATTTGAGGTCTTGAAGCAGCTCTTTTATTCTGGTCAATTTAATTTAATAAACAAACAAACAAAAATCACTTAGATATATGGATTCCAAACAACTTTGTTTCTACAAACCTGTACTTTCAAGTACTTTAAAAATTTTAAATATGAAATATTCCATTAATGCGAAATATGGCCTTTGTAAAAAATATATTTTATTATTATAGGCTCAAAATACTGAACTCGGTAAAGTGGGAAATTTTCAACAATACTGTTGCGTCAGCGAGTCACATGACTACTGTGACGCAACGTTTCTAGAACTATCATGTACTTTGGCGAATGCTCTAGTATTTACTAGATAGGGTAGCCTGGTATATATAAGAGGGGGAAAACGTGATGCGGGAAGGTAATGTAATGTGTGTATAGATAGTGAGTAATTGAACTGCAGTCACAGGGTATTGTTGAAGTTAACGTTCGTTCGTTACAGTGTTGTTTTAGCGCGAGTATTGAGATTAAGTGTATCGCAGAGTTATATTCGGAAAGAATAAACCAGTTTTATTAAGTAAAGACTTGTGTCGTTAAAGTTTCGTTGGAACGAAATTACGGAAAAATCAATTAACAAACGGAGACGTAACAATACTTTACACAGAGTATCGATATTTACTTCAAACTTCAATTATTTATACAACTGCAGAACTCATATTAGACTTCCTTTGTTTACCAGAAAGAGAGAAGGGATTTAACACTTGCCTAAAAATCTTGTATTCTTAATTTTGGGCATTTTTAAAACATTAGTTTATTTTCTTATCAAATTATTTATGTATTTTTAATACTCTAGGGGTCTCTTGTTCTTTTAATGAGGTAAATATATTGCAATCCCTATCCATGTCCAATGTAAACACGTCTTGATTTGTTTCTAACTTTTTGGTTTTGTATTGGCTGTATTACTTGTTTTTGAACATTCTTTCTCTTATTTTTATTAATTACACAAGTCTACGATGGTTTTATTGTCTTGAATTTTTTACACGTTCTACAGTAATTCCTGTACGCTGAATCCGAAAATGATATCTATTTTCCTCCATCATGTACAGATTTTTCAGAAAATGTCATAACGCAATACATAAAGGAAAAACCCACAACACGTAGTTTGAGACTAAAAGACATATATTTCACACACTCTTTCTCTCTCTCTCACACACACACAAAATCAGGATGAATGAAGATGCAAATTCGTTTGACATCAATGTTCTTCCCTTTTCTTCCGTTTGTTTGTATTTTTGTTACAAATATAATAATAAAAAATGTTCAATGTGGTAAAGGAAATAATAATTTGATCTAAGTAAGAGTTTTTTTTTCCCGATTTGTAAAAAAAAATCCTTACGTGATAAAAAACATTAATATTATATTCAAAATATGCGTATCTAAATTATGGAAAATCCGTTATTAAAACCAAAACAACTTTTATGAAGTTTAAATCTGCAGGCCTGTGTTATCGGATTTGAACTACTATTGTTATAAATGTTTTTATAGTTAAATGGGTTCTTTTTTATTATTCGGTAAGAATAACACAAAGTCCAATCTGTTTAATGAAAAGAAATGCATTTTATTTCTTCCATTAGAAGTTTTACAAAAACTTCCTCAAGCAAACAATACAAAACTTATAACTTGAAATATTAAACATAGCTCCCAATACTACCTTTTCCCTAGGTTTTAGATATAAGAGTGATGGTAAAATCCCGCTATTCAGTTTGATAAGAGTAGCGTTGGCGGTGGGTAGTCTAATCTGTTACTTCCAATTTAATGACAGCTAACGCAAATAGTCCTCGTGGAGCTCTGCACGAAATCCAACAAATAAAATGTACGTGTTTGTGATTTTACCTTACATGTTTTAATCTTTTATACACTAATTGAAAAACTTGGTAAAATTAGATTATATATATATATATATTAAACTTTGAGAAGGTCAAGAGAACTTTTAATTGATTTCTTCATGTCAGACCTTAACGATGATTGTGTGTAGCCATTTTGTTTCGTCTTGTTTAACTGTTCTTAGCTGCAAACAAAAGAAATATTTAGAAAGATCATTATGAAAATTATTGTAATACTCAGACACTTTCATCTAGCTCCACTTGGCGGATTTTGGAATATAACATTTCATCAGTAAGTATACATTTTAATTTATGTAATACAATTTAGAATATCAAATATTCGAGTGCTTTTGTATGGTAGACCTCTAAACTCGCACCTGAAGTCGTAAAACTAATTATATCGATGCATACGCTGATCCAAGCTAATTTTAATTTTTCCTCATAAAAGAGAGTTAATATAGAAAAATTTCGAAAAGCAGTTTCTGTTATAATCTGACTAATAAACAAATATTTTTGTACGCGTTTATTTATGGTTTTTCTGAGAAGTCAGCCTATTCAAAGAAGTAATATATAATAAAGCTGGTTGGGATGGTTCGGATTGTGCTTGTAGAAAATAGCTGAGAGGGTTAACTAGAATTTAGCGCCCTATGCAACTGCCTATGTTGTTCATCTTTAATTCTGGACCATAGTTGAGGTATGTAACTTAGGGATTGTTGAATACACCATTAATAAGGCCTTGGTCTGTGGCTATAAAAGCGAGGTGTCCACATAATTTTTTCTCTCACTTTCTTGTATTGCTTTCACATTCCTCCAAACTTTTGAGTAATCATATTATCGTCTTGCTGTCCTTCATTCCAGCAGCCAGCACTCCAGAAACTGCCAGAGAGAACTTAGAAGCCTGGCCAGTTTGGTAACATAACGCTATGTTCGACAGAGATGAAGAACCATATGAGAAGTGACAATTCTACATTCAGAAATACACCACAACTGGCCAATCAGGAACTTAGGAAAGAGCAACTGAAGGACCTAGACCTAGCTTTGGCACTACTTGCCATAAGCATTGTAGTGCACGCCAATCACAAAATGACACATATGGTACTGATGCTCGAAACATCTGGCTCTTATATTATAATTTAGACTGCAGGAAGGCGTGCTGTACTGTCATTACTGAGATGTTGTAGCCAAACAATTATGCAGCTACTGTTCCCTTATACCCATGTGCAGGAAATACTTCAGCCTTTGCATATTAGCGCAGACTATCAAAAATATGTTGGCTGTGCAATCACTCTTTGGAACACCTGGAGTAATCCACACAGATCAAGAAGCCAACTTCAATAGCCAGTTGTTTGCAAACTTTTGTCAAGCGTTAGTAGTGGTGAAAATCACACATCACCATATCTTTCTCAGTTGACAATTTGGCTGTGCAGAGTCAACCATTTGCTTGCCAAGTTTTATAATCCTGACTGAACTGACTATATGTCATGATGGCGTACTGTAAAATCTAACTAGTTAACTGGTTGTTCTTCAGATCTTTTGGTGCTTGTACGAGAAGTACAGTTCCCTGTGGATCTGGTGTGTGGCCCTCCACACAATGCAGAAATGCCACAATGTTCATAAGACTCTGTGGAATGGCTACGTTCTGCAATATTTGACATATATGGATTTGTGTAACAGCAAATGGGTAAATAAGTCATACGTCAAAGGGAATGCTATGTCGAAACAAACATTTGGGTCTGGTTATTGGATATGTTGTGGTATGCAGTTCTGGCTGGATTGGTCCATATCTTGTCTGTCAATAGCCCAATGAAAATAACTATAGGTTACAACAGTCACGTAGAAAACATCCATGCGTGAAACACGACAATAAACGCATCCTCTAAATCACTGATGAGTCTCTGGAGAACTAGTTGCACCAAGAATCAGAGGTAGAGGAACAGGCCTTCTATGATGGTATGAGTGCCATGTCATGATCTCGTCCAAGCTGGTGAGGTGGAAGGGTGCTGGTAATATATATCTGGCTATTTGTAAAGAAACAGGTGAGAAAGTGCCAGTAGAAGAGCAGAATTTCCTGATGATCAGCCAAAACGGCAACGATGGCTAGAATTACCTGCATTACCAGCAGTTAGGATGATCAGACGATTGAAAAAAATCAGTGACTGAAAGGAAGTGGCATTCCTTGTTTTACAAACTATCATTTGTGTTTTGTAGTAAGATGGCTACAAGATATATTGTGATAACCACTCGATTATTATACATTCAGGACATTGTTTGATTGAAAAATCAGCAACTGAAAGGGAATTCAACTTTTACTTCCCGAGCTATAGAGCAATACTTGGTATGATGTCTTGCGATAATTGCTCAATTTATAGAGCTGAGTTATAGCAAAGAAACTCGTTAAATACAGAGATAGATTTTTGATAAAATTATGGGAAATTTGCAGGGATTCATCTGTTAATGCTGACTGGAAATTCCGACAAAACAATATGCTAAAGGAACTTTGCAATCCTTGCTTTCAGAGCACAGTTTTTTGGTGAATGTTGGCAAATATTTGCTGGTATAAACTCCTGAGGGAACTCACGGTCTTGTAAATAAGTCAATGAGACTTTGTGTTGTGCTGCTTTGAAAAATTACGCTTCATGATTTAATATATCCGTAACAGTCTGCCTAATGGTAGAGAAATTATCATGGAGTACATAAATCGGATGAATTGTGCATCATTTTCTTAGTGTACTTATTTCTGTGTGAACCTCCTGAGAAGTTAACATATTCAAGTAGGTAACATGGAAACTAATAAATACTGACTTGGGATGGTTCAGATTATATAGTGCAGAACAACAGGTAAGGTATGTAATCTAAGGATTGTGGGATACCACACTGAAATGTTGCCTACCTGTAAAAGTTAAATGTCCACACAATTATTTCTCTCACTTTTCTCCAGAATTTTGTGAAATCGTCTTATCGTCTTGCTGGTCTTCACTCCAGCAACTTTAAGAAAATGTCAGAAAGGAACAAGATTCCCTGTCAGTTATGTAATATAACACTGTGTTACGAATGAATAACCTTATTTTACACTTTCTGGATACTTTCTGTTACTACAGTGGCAATAGCAGAAAATTGGACAAGGAATTGTTTTATTTTTTGAAAGATTCATCAGTGTCATTTTAAAGTAGCAGCAGTATGTAATATTATTTGTGAAATAAATCCAATAGATAAGCTACTCCCACTATAACAAGAAATTTGAGAATTTTACTGGCAAGCATTGTGTTAATTGAGTTCTGATGAACATCAACGAAGAGAGCCAGACACTCAAGCTCAAAAATAAATAATAGCACAATATTTATCATCTAAATTCTCTAAAACAAAGTAAAAAACGCTTGCCAAGCACCACCAATCATTTAAATTTATTACAAAATTAATCATTCTGTTTTCACGTAAAGCTACTTGAGAACTATCTACGTTAGCCGTCCCTAATTTTAATGGGCTAGACTAGAGGGAAGGCAGCTAGTAAACACCATCCACTGACAGATATTGTCATGTCGATTAGTGGGATGTGACCGTCGCTCTTATAACATTCCAACGGCCCAAAGTATGAAGCGCGATGTTTTTTTTTTTGGCGGTAACGGGATACAAACTCCGGAACTTCAGAGCCACAGTTCGGCACACTAGCTACTGGGCCGCATTACTCTTAAAATAACTGTCAGAAGTCCAGTTTTCAATGAATGTTTACGGCACTGATCAACAAAGCCTGACATATCTAAACTGTAAGTGCAAAGTATGATGTTTTGTATTCCAAAATTTCTTGCATGATTTGAAAATTGAAATCATATGTTTTGTTTATTCTCTGTTTTCTTCTAGAATCATAATAAATTATGAGTTAACGCTGAAAAGAATATATAATAATATGCTAACCACACCATATCCGTCACATCCAGTGCCAACGAAGCGTTTCTCCGAATATCGAAGCTCATCAGGCCGACTGTAATATGACAGACATAGTAGTGGTTTAGGTACTATTTATACCATCAATTACGTGAATTAGAACTGTTATGGTGTGAACTATATTAAGTAAGTGAAGCGTAATTATTATCAATTTTATATCTAAGTCATTTACCAGTCAGACAGGATAAGGATTAATAACATAATATTATTTACTTTTAACACCAGTTATTATTATTTATACTTGTATTAACTTTATTAGTATTCAGAAAAACTGGCGAACCAGCAAGCTAGTCCTCTTCCTCTCGAAGCGAGTCAACAGAAGAAAAGTATATTAGTAATTTTGAGAATTCATTATTGAAATCAATGGTATGCTATCATATAAAAACGCTATTATAAAGTGCAAGAAATAATTTAAAAATTAATTGTACAATCATAAGTGTCCTGTTTGACGACATTACCTCATTGTATAATATACTGTTCAAGTTCTGAGACCCACCTACACCTTATTGATGTATGCTGAGTTTTCTATTTAAACCAGTAACTTTCTTTAGCTATTGCATTTATTTATTTCTCTGTCGTCATTGTTTCAGTTACATAAACTCTACAGCCTACACCAAGTTTGAAACACTGCTCAAAGAAAAATAATAAATTCTCACTTTTTGATGTTATTACTGAAGTATATTAAGTTAGTGGCTAAATGAAATTTAGCAAGCCAATAATAATTAACGACACTTGACTGTATATTTTTTCCTGACATTTCTCTTGATAATGCCATTACGTAAGTTGTGAAAAATAGCATTTCAAATCTAACTTTCTCTTTGCCACAAATCACTTCTAAGAAAACTTTTCTTGTAAACATCTCATTTAGGGTGCATATATAGCACTTGCATAAGCGTATCTGAAACGTTATTTCTATTCAGTATCACTTTTGTTAGGCCCAATAAAAAGAAATCCTAACGCTTTTCTAGCTTTGACATTTACCAAATGAACAGTGAGTTATAACCATACGTGAAAAACTTCAATTCAGACTGAAATCTTATAAAAATATAATAAAACAATAGATTATATAGAACATTTAGATTCTGGTAAAATATAACTTGAAACCAGCCCATACAAAACGGTAGCCTAGAGTTAATTGTCAAGTAATATCTGCCATCTACCTTGAAATCTGTTATTGATAGTCCTTTAGTAATGTTATCTCATAGTGGTTTTCTTACCATTTAGATATATGAGATTCGAAACTGAGGCTGTGTTTGGTACATTGTTTCTGTAAGAGTTGATTTATCTCGTTTCTATAGAGGAAAATTATGCCTCAAAGAGCAACATGTGTATTGAGGTTAATTACACTTTATAAGAACAGTGTTACACATCCTTTGCAATCACTTTCTCCATTATCATCTTGTATGCACAGTCTGATGGTCATTACTATGCACTATTGTTAAATATCTCAATTGCAATTCTAGAAAACTCCTGCAAAGGATGGTGAGGTCAGTATTAAGCCGTATAACTTTACAAACGTTTCACAGACCCTCCACTATATGCAAGGACGTCGGCTTCCAAAAGTCTATTGGAACAGCAGTGAAAGGCTTAACAGCTATGTGACCGAACTGAGTTACTGTAATTCAAGTTTCTTGAGCCATCTTTCTAATGAAATTAACTGCAGATCTGAAAGCTTGTGAGTTTTTGTCAGTTTCAAATCTTTTTTTTCTTGTCTTGTTAATAATGGTACCAGGAGATATACCTAGCGTCATCGCAATGACTTTTTTTTGGGATGGAGTATTTACATTAACAGTAGCTTTCACATTGTGAATAAGAGTATTGCTCACGATTGGGCTGAGATGTGATTTTAGAGTTAGTTTCTATCTAAAACGAGTTTATTTGCTTTATTTTTTGCTTACACGAACAACACTGAAGACTTCCTTCATTGAAATGTTGTGTCCTATGGCTTTTTACCATTTAACAGTTTCATTAATTAAATAAATATTTATCTTTAGAACTATCCAGCATTAATTGCACTATCAAATGACTAGGAATTCGCCATAAAACAAAATAAGTTCACATAGGTTTTGAACATAGGTATTATCATATACTAAAGTTCAAATGAAGTACGGTTAATCCTTTGTAGGCGTTGTAGTTATACATTTTCTTTATCATTTGAACCGGTGCACGCTTGGTCATCGTTTAAGCAAGTTGCGGTCTTAGATTGGATGAGATAAGTAATCAGAACAAAATGGCTGACTACTGTGTGTAATACTGACTGCAACAACGAACGAGATTATACAGCTTTAGCAAAATATTCAGTTGCTTAACCAACTATTCATTTTAAAATGCTCTTCTTGCGTTTTAAAAGTCTTATATTCCTGAAAAATGTTAACATTTGATTTTAATGTAGAATGTTATTTTCTTTGTACTTTAACCAAGATTGTTCGGCATACATGTAGTCTTAAATAAATATTAAATTACAGGTGTTTCTATAATTCACATTCAAATGCATACTCCAAAAGCACATTTCATACTTACATAAAATAGTAGTGTTTTACTATAATTACTAATTCACATTCAAACACTTACACCTAAAGCACATTTCATGCATACATAGTAGTGTTGTACTAGTACTTTTCTTTGATTTTGCCCCCCAGTGGCACAGCGATATGTCTGTGGACTTACATGCTAGAAACCGGGTTTCGATACCCGTGGTGGTTAGAGCACAGATAGCCCATTGTGTAGCTTTATGTACTTTTCGCACTGTTGTTAGCTTTGTTTGTTTTTTAGAGCAAAGCCATATTGGGCTATCTGCGGTGGCCACCGCGGGGGATCGAATCCCGGATTTTACTGTTGTAACTCCATATTCTTACTGCTTTCCCGCCGGGGATTTGTTGTTAGCCCTCTGAGGTTGTAAGAAAGTGCATAAAACAGAAAATTCAACAGATTCATTAATACTGTGAATGTCTTCTAGAGTTTCAAACGATAGTGAGAAACATCTTTCAAAAGATCGCGATGTCTTCGACCCCCTTTTACTGTTGTCTTGATAACATTCAAGGCTTTGGTGTATAACTTAAACAGGTATAAAAAATGTAAATATGTAGTTAATGAAAATGTAGAATCATTGTGATAAAATTTTAAGTTTTGTTGTTTTAGGTTATGTGACTTGCTTATTTATGAAAATCCTGTTTGTTTCTAAATCCCCTTCCTGCATGCAAAGTAACTTGACTACATTCTGTTTATTTCATTCTTAATTTTATGGGAGTAAATCAAGAAAGACGTAACGGAAAACAAAAAGCTCTCCAAAGGCCCTTCATTTATGACTTCCCCCTTGCTCTGGTCGCTCCAAGCAAGTAAAATCTCTTTGATTTAACTATAATTTTAAAGCTCTCCAAAGGCCCTTCATTTATGACTTCACTGCTCTGGTCGCTCCAAGCAAGTAAAATCTCTTTGATTTAACTATAATTTCAATTATATGTTTTACAGAATTACTACTTTATTATATATGGTTTATATAAAAGAAAAAAATTAAAACGTTCTGATAAAACTGAATAAAGGTGCAGTTATTTTGTAATTTTACAGTTTCGTTACCTTTGCTTTCTTGTTTGTTTGCTTCAGCGCAAAAGTACACAATAGGCTATCTATTTTCTGCCAACCACGGGGAATTGAACCCATGACCTTAGCGTTGTAATTTTGTAAATTTACCGCTTATCCACTGCTAGACCCCTGATTTCTACTCGTAATATTACTTTTACATCTTTGTGCGAACAAAAATCACTAACTCTTCCCCTCTTCCTCCAAAAGAAACTTGTTGACTTGTAAGTCGTTGCGTTCTGAACACTCTCATAAGACAGTGATTAGAGGTATGGGTTATTTCTAATTTTAGATTTTTAGGTTTTCAGTTTTATAGAAGTAGACTGACTGCCTTTTTTCATATGTTGAAAAACGGAATTATATTCCTATTAATATACTACTGTGCGATTGTCATTATTTCTTTAACCATGACAGATTGGTATTACCAGTTCTAGAAAACGATTTCCGGATTTTTCTTGGATTTACATAGAGTATGGTTTGGATCCTAATAAAACGGCTTTTTGATATGTGTTTCCACGCTTGTATTCGTTTTTCCATTACTCAGAATTGTCATCTCTCATTTAGAACACTTTATTGGCCGCATGCTATTCCTTCAATAAATATTACTTCCTTTTTGCTGTAACAGTGACAGTTATATTGATGTATAACGATTTCAAAATTAGCTGTTATTCTTTTTTTTCCGGTATTGCCTACATTCTTTTGTCATGAGAATTTTATTTTTCGTTTAAGTGTACTCTTGCTCTAAGCTTGCCATTGTTATATTAGGTTCCATTTTTAGTGGTTTCTTTACTTCTGCTCCACAGTGGCACAGCGGTATGTCTGCGGACTTACAACGCTAGAAACCGGGTTTCGATACCCGTGGTGGGCATAGCACAGATAGCCCATTGTGAAGCTTTGTACATAATTCCAAACAATCTTTACTTCTGCTTTATAATGCCGTTCAACTTATGAACGAAATCACGTCTTAAATATAAAAATAGCAACTTTGGCGAAAAGGTTTTCTATTTTGGAAGAAACTAAACATTCCTAATTGTACATTTACTGGCAAAAGAAAAGAAAGCACTTACTATCCTGGTCCCCCGGTGGATAAGCGTTAAATGTATGGACTTACAAAGCTAAAATCCTGGGTTCAATTCCTCTCTGTGGTCAGAGAGCCCATAGCCCATTGTAGCTTTGTGCTAGAACAACAGTAACTTCCTTTCCGTAAACCTGATGACAATCATTAATATAATTTCTCGATTTGAGTTTTTATTTGAATACAAAACTATTATCGCAATGGTGCTGTTAAACAAGCGTCAGTGATAGCCCAAGTAGATTCTACATATCTGTCTGGTGGTTAGGAAACTCGACTCGCAATTTGTGGGACGCGAGTTTGAATCCCGTCACTGAACATGCTTGCCTTTCAGCCGTAGGGAAGCTGAATAATGTGACGACCAATCACACTGTTCCTTGGTAAAGAGTAGCCCAAGTGTTTGCGGTGGGTGATGTTAACTAATTGCATTCCCTCTAGTCTGTCACTTCAAAATTAGAAACGACTAGCGCAGATTGAAAATTTGGCTAAGGCGACAAAACAGATAGCACTGGCTGGACAATAATATCAATAAAAAGATAATTTACTTTTCAGCATGCAAATGTCATTAATATAATACAAAACCATTCTGTTATAAATTAATTTGAGAAGTTTAAGACATTGATTTGGTAGTGTTCTTATTGCCGACCAATTGAAAAATTTTGGAATCAACGTTATAATAAAAAAGGGAATCATATATTAAATTAGATAAAAACATTACAGCATTTCGGATGAATTAGGAATAACAAACACCAGCTATTCTGTTTTATATTTTTTTAATTTTAAGGATAGAGAACAATAGAACATAAACGCTCGTTTACAGGTAAAACACACGAACAGGGGTTTTCGGAGTACCCATGCAAATGTCTGAAATGTAAAATCCTGCACTAAAGCAAATTTCTATGAATTAATATTATTTAAATTAGTTTAAGCGTAGTTATTATAGTGTATATCAGACTCAAATTCTGTATGTTTTGTTCACAAAAATATAAGCAACACGAAAATTACTAATGCACTGGAATAAGGAATATGGGGGAATAAAAAGAGAAACGGGTCACTAGTAAATTGAACCCGAGGCACAATAGTGCTAATAGGTCAGTATCCGTTCACTACAAGAAGAACCCTCCCCTTGAATGTAAGAAAGTTAGGACTGAAACTGCTCATTTCGAAGTTTCGATAGACAGTCTTTCCCCATCCCATTTACTCTTGATTTATCACACCCTCTGACCACTATATTGTTTTGGGTCTTCAAGTAGACAGCATTTTCAGTAAAGTCACGTTCCTATAACTGCTGTATGCAGTTAAACTGGATTAGTTGTCTGGGCACTTTAATCACTGGACTATACCTCCAACATTTCAAGCATACGAGAATTACATGCCCAACTTAAGTGAGAGCTGCATAAAATGGTTGTATCTTTTCGAATTTCTGCGAACTGATTAAATACTGTTACGTTTGATACCTCATGATTGAAACAAAAATATAAGTTTTTAAATTAAATTTAAGATTGCTTATAATAATTCAAATTCAAACAGCATTCCAGTCGTAAGTATTTTATATGAAAAAAATTGAGAGCTATATACCAGTAACGAGCAAAATATGATCTCATTCAAAGATTTTTTTTAAGGATTATTCACTCAGAAACCACATGATATGAGATTTAATTATTCGCATTAAAAGTTTGTTGGAAGACTTATTCATACCATTAAAAATATACTTTCCTGCAATAAAACGACACACGTTCATTATCTTTATTTTAATTTTTTGGTACAAAACAACTAAAACTCACTTCACTCATGTTAAAGTTTATTATTGTTTATTGTTTGTAATTAAGCACAAAGCTACGTAATGGGCTATCTGTGCTCTGCCCACCACGGGTATCGAAACCCGGATTCTAGCGTTGTAAGTCCGCAGACATACCGCTGTGCCACTGGGGGGGCATATTAAAGCTACTGTACCTTATGTTAGCCTTTCATTTTTAATGCTTGCTCTCACTTCAGTATTGTACATGGCTTGGTAGTTAGTTTGGGTGCTCGACTCGCATTCTGTGGGTCGCGGGCTTGAATCCCGTCACCGAACATGATCGACCTTAAGCTTCGGATTGGAAGGTCCAGGGTTTGAGACGTAATACCGCTGAACATGCTTTGCACTTTTAGCTGTAGGCGCGTTATGACAATGACTGTCAATACCGTTTTTAAGTACAAAGAGCTGCAAAAAGACCTTGTGGCGGCGTGTGTTAATTCCTGGATGCTTTCCCTCTGGTCAATAGTTCATAATTATGGGCGATTATACCTGAATCCTAGGTGTCTATGACCTGGCCATTTAACTTTCGTACGCATAATGTACAGTTCAGGTTGAAAATTCCAGTTATCGTTAATACCTGTACTATTGCTTAAGCCTTACCGACCTATTAAATATTGGTAATACCAAGTTTAAAAAGTGTGCGTAAGTTTATTAAAAGTCAGAAAGCCTTTAAAATATATACTGAATTTACATGTTTTGGCTTACCTTTAAAAATTGAGTGTTTTAGTTCAAAGCTACACAATAAGCTATGTTCACCAAGGGGAATCAAACCCCAGATATTAGCGTTGTAAAGTCCGTAAACTTATCTCTAACTCATTGGAGAACTACCTTTGATAAACTTACGCACTTTTTATTGGTCGTAATATTGCTTATATTAAGTTAACATGCTGTTGCTGTCAGGAAATGCGTTTCTTTTATGCATTTATATAGTATTGTTCCCTTTAGATTACCCTGTACGTACATGCATATACATATGTATATTTGTCATCTAATTTATAGCCAGAATTGTTCAAGAAATTTATGAAAACAATATTAAAAAACAACAGCAAAAAACAAATATATTACAATGTTTAAATCATCTGTGTTAGAAATATGAACCACGAGGACCATTTTAAGCTAGTCCATTTGATGCTGAATTATATCCACTTTTTCCTGATTTTATCCTTCGTCTTATACACAGATTCAAAGACGGAGTTCCAGTAAAAACTCTCCGGTTAATAGTATATTTAACCAAAACTACGTTGTTCCTTTTCCTTTTTTGTGTGTTGACATCGTGTCACCTACTGCATTACAATAACATATTTGTAATTGTACCATTTGTCTCGATTCTTCATAACTAGAAGTTATTGATCTCACATATTAGTTACAATTAATCAAGAAATTTTTGATTTGAAATGTATTGATCTTATCCATCATGCTATAATATTGCTAGTATTATATCACAAAAGTTCGTTTCTGTAACGTACCCTAATTTTGTAGACATGTTTTTATAGTAGATCACTATATCTTAAGGTTTAGTATTTTTGTAATAGAAAAGGAGTTTACTGTAATGAAAACTTTGTAAAGTTGTTTAATTACATGTTTGTGCCGCATTGTGTTGTCTGTAGCGTTTGAAGAGAATAAAAAACACACTTGTAGTTCTATCTATTACCCCAGAGCGCAGGTTAGCACAGTTTTAAAAATAACTTCTAAGAATTTCTTTACAAAAGTAACATTCTAGTAACTTGCTTGACAATAGAGGCCGTCCTATACACTAAACCTCAAAGAAATACACAAACATTTCTGGGTCGTCTTATACACCGGCAAATACGGTAATAGTTACATATAATGAGTGAGTAAACTCACAATGAATCATTTTATTACAAGTTATAACATTTACAGCAAGGAAGAATATTTTTGCAACAAGTACTTTGATTTTTATGTTAAATTAGAGGTTCGGTTTTATTTTCAGGAAGATTGGTGTCAAATTTTCATTGTTGAACGTTTTTAGAAAGGTTAAACTTAAAATTACATTCTTCAATTTCAGTTATTTTTTGTAATAAAATAAATCTATTCTTTCTTATCTCTCCTTAGCATAGGTGGATTCTTTCGGTGAGGCTTATGTTGTTTAATGGTAACATTAGGATTAGTTGATTTTTGTAGGATTCGTAATGCGGAAATTAGACTATAACTTTGGTTAAAAGGGATTAAAAATATATATAATTTCTCTGTTCCTTACGGATTTTAATTTGCTTTTTGTAGTTTTAGCGTTTTTATCCCAGTTGCTACTTCTTGGTATTGAGAAATCAGGATAGCCCCTTTAGGACGTTAAACTAAGATGATGAGAAAGTTGGTCGTTAAACGCAAAGAACAAATTAGACTCACAAAAACTCAATTGCTGCTGTAGTTTCAATTAATAGTTTTATTTTGGGTTTAGTTACTGATTATAAGTATTATTTTCTTACATTTTACAGCTTTTACATTAAGAAAGAATATTTTTAAAACAGATACTTGATTTTTATGTTAAACTTTTCTAAAAGTACCTTGTTTTAAAATATTCTTCCTTCCTGTGTAAGAAGCTGTAACTTGTAATAAAATAATAGATTGTGACATGTTTATGTGAAAATAAACGTACATGTTCTTCGTCAAACGAGAGAAAGAATTGCTGAAATAGGTCATTGATTTTCATCAAAGTACTCCAAACTCCTTGTGTATTATATCTTACTTTAATCTTTACTACTTGATACAAGTTGTGAACCATTGGAACTTTATTTTCGGCTTTACATGCTCCAGCTAAGTAAAGTCCTATCATGCATGAACTAAAAAACAGTTACACAGCTTAATGAACTTAACTTATGTTTTAAAAAGGAATTATATAATACCATGTAGTTTGTTGCAAGGTGAAATGTTTTGTCAGTAAATTACGCCAACTAGCGGCTGTTTGTACCAGTAATTACTAATCGTAGTATTCATACATCATTGAAAAAAAAATTGAGAAAAAGGGAAGATTTTATAAAAAAAATGATTTTTTTTTTCTGGGAAGTACTGCACGGGAAAAATGTTCGGATTGTACTCGTTAGTCATACGCAACTCATTGCATCAAAATGATTCAATGTACAGAGCTCTAAATTTTCATAAATTTTACTGATATAAATTGTAATATCTTTATGTATTAAAAGTGGTTCCGTTTATTGAAAAAATAACAGGTATTTCTAAGAACTCCTTTTTTTAGTACTATATTTACAAATTGCATCAATAAAGATAAAACAGGAGAACATTTATATAGGGCTTGTAATGTCAATATTCGTTGACTGTTTTTATAATTATATGTTAAAAGTTTTTCCCAATGGGTTTTTTTTAGTCTTATTGAATCTACACACATTGGCTGAAAAATTAGAAACCCTTCATGTATGACGTGTATTGTTCAGGCCGCTAGCGCTGAAATAATCGTGTGGGTAATGTTCAACTGACATGAGTTGGGTTCTTTGATACCTCTTTAGGAATGGGGAATACCTGAGCATCGTACGCCAAGCGATGCTTTATATCTACCTCAACGGTGATGACTACTTCCAGGAAGACAATGTTTCCATCCATCGTGTTGGATGTGTGTGCGAGTGATTCGAAGAACATAGCACAGAACTGAAGCGTCTCCTTTAGTTACCACACTAACCAGGTTTCACTTCCCATTGAGAATCTGTGGGATGTGATGGAATGTGCTGTGTGGAAGTGTATCCTATCCTACTACCATCAGCCTTCAAGAAGTTGTAGGTTGGACTGCTGAAGGAATGGGGTAAAATGGACTTGTGGAAATCACGCCGCAGCGCGTTCGAGCTGTTTTTAGGCAATGAGGTGGCTCAACACGAGATAATGGAAAGGTTTCTAGTAATTTGTCCAGTGTATGTTTACTTTATCAGTCTTGGGTACTTTTATATTTACACGTGAACACTATAAATTCAAAACAAATATCCATATACAACCTACAGAAAAAAAACACACACTATGCGTAATAATTTTAAAAAAGTTTTTAATTTACTAAAAAAAAAAAGTGCAAACATAAATTAAAAAATTCTCCAAACAACAACAATAAGAAAAATAAAAATCTGTTACCTGAATAACAGGAGAGTAATTTGTATTAACATGCGCCAGGAAATCACTAAATAATTTTATATATTATAATAGAGGCAACGGGGACCACAGAAAAAATATACTGTGATCACTAGACATGAAAAACTGGAAGTGATGAGTTATAATAAGAGGAATTGGTAAATGGTTGTTTTCTCTCTTGGGTTTAAAAGTTTACTGGTGGGTATTATGTTCTAGTTACTCTCCCTCTAGTGAGTTTAATAGTCTATCACTTCAAAATTAGGGACGGCTAGCTCAGATAACCCTCGAGTGCCTTTGCGCGAAATTTAACAAAACAAGTAAACGAACAAAAGTATTGTAAGGTAATACGAAAAATAATTTAATATAGTTGTAATTGTGTAGTGTATGTTTCAGCCCTGTAAATGTCAACATGTTGACTTCAGTATATTCTCTCGTAATATCGCTTTATGGGTGCTATTATAAAGTAATGGCTAACATCTGATCTTATTTTCTATGCATAGCGATGGACAACTCTATAAATAATTCGTAAAGAATCCATTAATCTTTTTTAATTGGGCATTGTTATTAAGAGCCCTTTGCACAGTAATGTTTTTGGTATTTGGAAGCTGAACTGGAAGAAGCTCAGCATGTCAACAAAATGTCGTAGTGTACTTGAGTGATATGACGTGTATAAGAATACAAACAAGGCCAGTTGAGACAGGATCCTGTAATTGAGTCTAAAGAGTCCAATATACACAGCACTTGATGTTATATAAAAATAGGGGTCTTTGATGAAGTAAGTATGCATATTTTTCAACAAGGAGGTTAATAGATTTTTTATAGTTTGCTTTTTAGAGCAAAGCCACATTGGGCTATCAGCTCTGTTCACTGCAGGGAATCGAACCCTGAATTTTAGCGCTGTAAGTCCATAAACGTATTGTTGTCCCACCAGGGGACATAGTTTTTTTATGCCTAACGTAATAGAACATATTAAGAACAATATTTCTAGACCACGTGAATGTTACAGAACAAGTGTTTTTGAGATGTATTTAGAATTTAATTAAAAACGACAACAACAACGAAATGGATCCATTGCTTGGTAAACTACACTGGTTCGCAAAATTCAATGTTCATTTTAGCTTTCTTGGGTGTGTATGAGCAGGTAATACACTTTAGCAAATAAAACAATTAGTACAAAAATATATAGTTTTGCCTAAATTAGTTATACATGTATAAACATAGATATTTGGTATTTCTACATGTTTTAGAGATATAGAAAATTAAAAAACAATTCGGCTGATTAGTTTCCGTACTGCAATGGCGGCAACGCGTAGTCCAGAAAGTTATTAAGATTACCTTGTTGTTTGTTTGTTTGTACTTAAGCACAAAGCTACACAATGGGCTATCTGTGCTCTGCCCATCATGGGTATCGAAACCCGGATTCTAGCGTTGTAAGTCCGCACACATACCGCTGTGCCATTGGGGAGCTTACCTTGTTGTAGTTGAGTCGTTTCTTCGTTCTCTATAGTGTTTGATGTCTCTTCCACCTAAGAGGATATTTCAGAACATGTTGCATCCTGATGTTATTTCAGAACATGTAGCATCCAAGTTGAAAAGGATTAGCACTGTAATATCATTTGCTGGCGGAATATGACGATGACTAAATGTAACAGCCAACGAATGGTGTGAAGGAACAAAGATCAAAAATTGGTGCTGTCGTCTAGACAAAGAAAGCGAGTTTACCTGTTGAATTCAGGTGCGCTTTTTTGAGCCCTGAGGGAGAGAAAGCTCTAGCGTTAAATACAGCCCAGTAGAAAGGACTGTCATTTCACCTGCATAGGTACGCACACTGTGTTTCCGTTTATTTGTGGTAATATTTGTTAATTTATTCAGATTTATCCAGACTTGTTACCTTACATGTAAATGAACCCAGTCAATTTATCTAATGAGGTCTTTCACGCACCTCCTAAATGTGCCGAAAACTGGTAGTCTGTCATTTTAGAAGCTTCCGAAAGTAAACAAAGAAAATATCTCTTGGTGTGATGAAGTTTTGCCATTATAACGATGGATTTACCCCGCAGTCCAATGTACGCAATAGTTGAACCATCAGATTATGTGAAAGAAAGTTAATTATATCGTGATGGGCTTACTGATTCTGAGAATGTGCACTGTGATAAAAAGTTGAAAGTGCTTGCTTGGATGTGATCCTTACGAGATAACAAAATTTTCAGACGTTATTACCAACTATCACAAACATAAGCTTCGTAACTTACATGTTATAGATACCAAGTGTATATATACCAAAGAAGAATTCACGAGCTACAAGGGATTGGAAGCATACAATCAGTTCGTCAGGAAGCGACTGTTTGTTGCGTTTAACACAACTAAGGTGAGATATTAAAAAATAACAGAGATCTACCAAACATTTAAATTATTGTGATCTAAATACGGCAGATATATAAATTTGGAAATAGTCTTCAATTTGCTACGCATCAATACCTATACATCTGGCAGGGTGGGGGGATTCTACCCCAAGTTATATATTCTGATTTACCAGAGCCTAAAAAGGGGGTCTTAACTCTAAAAAATCACGGGGGGGGGGAGCTAAGAAGTATACAGTCTTATAATAATAGGGGTCTTAAATAAAACATATTGAAAGGATTTCTTTTGCATTTTGTATTCTTGCTCTTATCTTAACAGCCAAATTAACTGGTTTATCAATGTGATTCCGCAACAAAAAAGGTTTGTAGATATTTAAATAGGGTCTTAAATTTTGTGAAGCTCCATTGAGGGGATCTTAATCTTTTTTGAAGCTCTGTTGATGTGTTTTTTTTTAACAATTTTGATTTCATAAAAAGTGCTAGTGTACATACATACTAACTAAAATAGCTTACCATATTTTTCGGAATATAAGACGCACCGGTGTATAAGACGCACCCTTATTTTGAAGACAAAGTTTTGGGGAAAACTTTACTACACTAAATTTACTAACTCCATTACTATAATTTATTTTTTTATTATTTAGAGAGCATTATAAATAGTTATGTTTTTAAAAGAAGAAAAAACT
>NW_013667750.1:179007-182537 GCF_000517525.1 Limulus polyphemus
AGTGCGTCTTATACATTTAAAATTAATTTATATTTTTAGGACTTGGTTGTTTTTAGACGTCTACTTTTGACTGCTTTACACCAGTAACTTGTGCCAATTTTCGACTATCTCTGTATTTTCATTGGTTCGTTTGGCCATAGAATCTTGGAAGTTGGTTTTTCTAAGGTTATTGACGTGACTTTCCCATGGTGATATAAGATAGTCATTTTTGTAATACATTTTGTGTAGTTAGCGTGCCAGACAGTGAAGCCGAGTATCCATTCATGGATTGTGTGCCATTGCCACAAAATCACGCTCCGCTCTTTAAGGAGGTGGTTATGTTATAAGACTGACAGTTAAGTTCCACTATTCGATTAAAGTAGCCCAAAAATTGGCGGTGGGTGCTATTGACTAACTGCCTTCCCACTACTCTCTCAGTTTAAAATTATGGACGAACAGATATGATAATCCTTGTGTACTTTTTGAAAATATCCAAAACGACCGATAATTGTTATGTGTTACTGGTAGCAGTAAGTAAAACGATTCTTGGTTTGTATGGATACTGCACTTATTTGTCTTAGTTCTGGCTTTGTCTAGCCTTCAACATGGTAAAACTTATCATGAGTGAAAAGCACCACGTTTTTTGGCACGATGAAAGATATAATATATTAATTATTTCAACTACTCGCTAGTTTCGGTAACACAGTCACAAGTCTTGATGTTGGGGCCCTGGCATGGCCAGATGGCTAAGACGCTCGACTCGCAATTTGGGGGTCACGGGTTCGAATCTCTGTCAACGAACATGCTCGCCCTTTAAGCCGTTGGGGCGTTATAATGTGACAGCCAATTCCACTATGTGTTGGTAAAAGGATAGCATAACAGTTGGCTGTGAATGGTGTTGACTAGCTGTCTTCTCTCTAGTCTATCACCGCTAAATTAGGGACGGCTAGCGCAGATAGTCTTCATGTAGCTTTGCGCAAAATTCAAAGCAAACCTTGATGACGGTAACTGTGTTATCGAAACTAGTCGGCTAAAACGTCTAATAAAGATTTTCTTTCATCGTCTCAAGAAACAATACTTTTGTTTTTTGCTCTTAACATAATTGCATAATATACTCAAAAAAGAAATTTTGGTAAAGCTCAGTTCAGTCTGGTTCCAGTTCAGGCCTGTGAAAAGAGTTAGTTCAGCCACCATTGAAGAAATTCAAGTGTATGTTAAGATTGTTGTGGCGTAATCCAATCTATCCTACCATTATTTGATAAAATGTACGTGTTGTTCCAGTCTGTACTTATACATATTGTGTATTTTCTGTCAAAACAAGACCAGTAATAGCATAAAGTATTTAGTTACGAACTTTGACATACGTTTTATTTTACACAAAACCTTCACTTCAAAGTTGTCGATCATTTTTTGGCTTCTGAAGTCAGTTAAATCGTACAGTTTTTCGGGATAAAGATTTTTTTAAAATCGAGCATCTTGAAGCATGCTAAGAACATGTTCAGAGTCACTCGGAGAAGACTGTATTCATTCCTTAAATAATCTTCTCGAGATATTTATATTGGAGTCACCACGAGAAACTCGTTAGACGTGCAACTCTGCTCATTACACAAATATCACACGTTAATTATCAATATGTCACTTGGAATTGTTTTTTTTATAACCAGAGTGGCGCCTTATGTACACACGTGGGCTAAACGTGCTTAACGTGTCCTTCATAAACTGTATTTCAATTTTGTAGTTTCGTGTTATTATCTAGGTTGCCACAGCAACAAAGAGACGTATACTGCTCAATAGATAGTAAGCGACATGCTCCTGGTATTACATCTCATCCTACGTTAATTACGATCTTGCGAAAACAGCAGAACTTTTTCTTACACACAAGCCTTTAATAATATTCAAGATACACTGCACGATATTCTTACTAGCAAGGAAATCGATATTTAGTGTTAAACGTCATTCATCTGTGTTTCATGGTTATTTTGCCTTTCCTGTAAGAAATCAGCCAGCGAGTTAGTTAAGTTAGGAGTCGTTTAGTTAGCCAGTTTTGAGTTTGCTTTACAAACAGGAACGGAACGTTTAAAAAGTAAGTGGCTGTTTAATTTCATTTGTGAGTTAGGTCTATCAACAAACGTACCCTTTAGAAGTTGTACGTTTAGGTTGAAGGAATTTTTTGTTTGTTAAGTTCCTTTTTTACGCTGGTACCAAAACTTTTACTCAACAACCAAAAATGACTGCTTGATGAATTTTCTAAAGTACGTCTTTTCCACTTCCGTGCTGAAATAAGTTCAAGGAATGCTTGTCGACATTATTTCCTCGGCTTTCCTATAATTACTCGAAACAATGCCAATGTTTTCTAGTGTGAAAAGTGGAAACACTAATTGCGACAGATAAGTGACAGACATAAAATATTGCAACAAGACAGTATACTCAGATAACTGATAGAAATTAAAGTCGTGTGACAAGATAAGGCTCAGATATGTGACGAAGCCCCTAAAATATAGGTGTAATTTAATATGTAATGAACTGTCATTATTAGGAAGTTGTGGCTGAATTAAGTTTGTTCTTGTTAAAACAAATGGTCATTTAAATTTTGATTTAACTTATTTCCTTTACTAAAGACCAAGTCAAAAGTCTATGGGCTGCTCCATCCCTCTTCACACCTACTTTAATTTATGTAATAGTGTGAGAGCTTTGATTTATAAAATACCTGCACTTGCCAACAAGCATTCGTGTCAAACATGTATTCCCAAAAATTAACTGAAAGCTCACCATAGTTATATTTTTACATGAATATTCATAAACTTGTGTAATAACTACATATTGATTTGTTTATTACCAGAATTTACCTCGTACTATTAAATATATAGAGAAATATATAATAATTTTCTTATAACTTTAATGCCCCCCCCCCAGTGGCACAGCCCCTACTAGCCCATTGTGTAGCTTTGTGCTTAACTACAAACAAACAAATAACTATAATTTCAATATTCTGAATTGAATTTGTTTATTTATGGTAAAGCTACTGGAGTTATATGCCGGAGTCCCTTATTTTCAATTACTGACTAGAGGGAAGGTAAGTAATAAACGCTTTTTGTTTCTTTTTTCTGTATTTCCATCTATCTAGAAAAAATTGTAATGTGAATTCTTCTTTATCTAAATTGTGAGTACTGGTACTGATTTATAATTTTTAAATACGGTTACTAACCATCCAGGATTGAAAGAAAATCCAAGGACTGATGTTCCTGTTATGGATAAATTGGAAGGGTACTCCGGATGCCTATTTCACAGAAATTTAAATTTGGCAGAGAATTTTTATTTATCTATATTTTATTTTTAATTCATTTTGGGGTTTATAAAACAGTTAGATTAACAGTATTGGTTACATTTTGTGACACTTACTTCACAGTTCTCAAACAGACATGAGCTATGAAAAACAAATAAGAAGAATAATAATGGCTGGAGACGGCTTGAATGGGTAATGAAGAAAAACTTTAATATAAGTTTAACATAACAGCAAATGTACAACGTTTCGACAAGGTTTTGTCATCATC
>NW_013667750.1:182558-185405 GCF_000517525.1 Limulus polyphemus
TAAATTAATTAAACGTTAACTAACTAACGAACGTAACTAACGTACGTTAACCGTTAACGTTACGTAACGTTAGGTTTCTACTACTACTACTTACTTTACGTTTCTACTACTTACCCATTCAAGCCGTCTCCAGCCATTATTAGTCTCAAAGTGGGTTCCTCGTCATCGAATTTAAAATAAGAAGAATGTGCACATTTTACACACGATTTGCAATTAACGATCACGTGAGAAAGCCTATTTAGTTGTTTGTGTAATATTATTATCAATCAGAATTGCTCGTATTAGTATATGATTTTACAAGTGTACCATTGCATTGTAATAATATCTTAAGGAACGGCCGAATGAACTGATGGGACATCTAGCTTTAAATTATTCACTATAACTTGGATATAACTTTTCTGAAGTACTTTTGTAACCCTAGACTCAGAGGTAAGGTTAAGGGTTTATAACACTAGAATTTAGATCTTATTACAGATTTCTCTCACCGAAGTGAAAATTGAAAATATATTCTGTGACATAAAAGCCTAATATAATATTTCAGTTGCCATACCCTCTGTTGTGAACTGCAGTTTCTCCTATTCAGTTGATCCCCCAGTGGGACAGCGGTAAATCTACGGATTTACAATGTTAAACTCTGGGGTTCGATTCCCCACGGTAGACACAGCGTAGATAGGCCATTGTAGCTTTGCTCAAACAAACAAACAGTGGAGTGTTTAAGTCCTTTTAACTCGCCATTTAGTAACCTAAGTCAAATTTATTGTTTGGTATTATGAAGTGGACCAACTGTTTAATTATGACATTACATAATTCTTTCCTTTTCACCAAAAGTAAAATAGACATTATAATCTGTGACGTGATATATTCTTTGATTCGCTGTACCCACTGCTGTAATGATAGTGACGTGTAATTATATCAATCAGTACATGAAGACCGATGTGTGGATGATGTTATGATTTGTAAATGAAGCTATTTGTGTGTCAAAGACAGAAAAATGGGAGAAAGGTAGAAAGAAAAAGAATCATTTGGTTATCTGGATAAATATAACTGGGTAAATTTGGCATTTGAAAGCACACGATTAGGACCATGAACTAAAAGTGACACAACATACAACATGTTTAAAAGATGATCAGCTAGTGGCAAGAGCTTCCTCGGATGATGAATATTCTGAATGAGGATATCAGAAAATATTACATTATGATGAAGATATTTGGCACGAAGTTTGCGTAGACGTAAAAGCTAAGGAAAAAATGATTCTATCACACAACTTTTTTGTACGACTAGGAAATTTAATGTTGAAAGCTATCTGTAAGGCATGCCGTTCCAAAACTAGAAGACAGGTATGAAAGGTAGGAGAGGCACAAATCCAGGTAATATGACCATATGTAATACAAGGTCAGTTAAAGGTGTTATATGTATATAAAAGGGGTGGATTTCAGACTCGGGAGGTACCTGTTACGCATTGTAAGAGATTAAGACGTTGAGTGACTTTGAGATTGAGAGACATCATCTGGACTTTCCAAGTTAGGTATTTATCGACGTTTATACCTAGATAATTAACAGTTTCAGAGAACTGGGTGAGAATGTTGTTGATGTTGACATTGAATAATAAAGGGTTCCGACATGGGAATGACATTTTCTTTTCAGGATCAAAAAGTGTTGCTTTTGTTTTAGTGGTATTAAGGTTAAGACTCGAGTGACGACTCCAAACCAAAAATATCTTTATCGCAGCCTGAAGAATTTTGTTAAAAGTAACCATCGTCTCACAGGTGACCAAAAGAGCAGTATCGTCAGCTTATTGGCATAATTTAACAGGATACATCGGCTGAGGCATATCAGTAATATAAAGAATATGCAAACAAGGTGATAGGACGGAAACTTGAGGAACACCAGCAGAAAGATGGAGAGAGAGTCCTCTCAGGAGGAATAGCTGCACATCTTCCACGGAGAAATGAGTTGATAATTCGGATGTAGGTAAATGGTAGTTTTAAGCTTAAGAGTTTGTAGATTAATCCAGATAGAGTCGAAAGCTCGCTCAAAATCAAAAAGTAGCATACAAAAATGCTTGTTAGTGTCCAAATGATTAGTGATAGAGTCCAATAATTTGAAAAGTTGATCCAGCATCAATAACTACAGACGAAACCCAACTTGGATATATGACAAGAGTTGTTGGTCTGCAATAAATCTATAAAGGCGATGAACTAAAGTGCGTTCAACGTTTTACTGAAGACACTGGTAAGATTAATAGGACAATAATAGCTCAAGTTTCCTAGAGGCTTATTAGGTTTTAGGAATACCTAATAATAAATTCTTCCAGGAACTGAGGTAAAATCCACCACGAAGAAGAAAGGTATAAAATGCTGCAAGCAAAAGAAGGAATTTAAACCCTTCAGAACCAGCTGGATATCCTGGACTGTAATAATTGCATTCACTTAACTATAATATGTGCTGTACGGGAAGTAGGTTATCTGAATAGGAGAAACAAACTGCAGTCCACAGCTGGATATCCTGGACTTTAATAATTGCATTCACTTAACTATCATCCATAATATGTGCTGTACGGGAAGTAGGTTATCTGAATAGGAGAAACAAACTGCAGTCCACAGTCGCCCTTTCAGCCGTGGGGACGTTATAATGTGACGGTCAATCTCACTATTCGTTGGGAAACGTTCTAATCTTAATGCAATTAAATTATTGATGAAAAGCATAACATTTGTTAATGTAACATGAATTATATAAACCACAATTTTTTCTTTCACAAATGAAAATACCTTTCTTGGAAAAATTTGTTGTTTTTTGTTTAAACTCATCAAATATCTATATAAGTTTTTAAATTGTCTCCTTCATAAA
>NW_013667750.1:186160-193900 GCF_000517525.1 Limulus polyphemus
CGCAGATAGCCCTCGTGTAGCTTTGCCCGAAATTCAAACCAAACAAACAAACAGTCCACAGCAGAGGGTATGGCAACTGAAAAAATATATTAGGCCTTTTAGTCACATATATGTGTTGTATCTTAGAATATATTAGCCTTTTCAAGCGAGAAAGTAGGTACAACACCATCTACATGTGCAGAAGAGCTTGATTCTGGACGTCTAGGAGAATGAAGAGGCAACAGTAACATCCACAAAGAAGATTGAAAGTGAGTAATGTCGGAGGAAATATTGCTATAATAGTTGATATCAGCCAAAGTAAATTATAAATTTCCTATCCAAGTAGTAAACGAAGTCATGAGGTAGGGAAAATATATGAAAAATATATAGTAGTAAGAACTGAAATAATATATTAGGCCTTTATGTCACAGAGTATATTTTCAATTTTACATTTGGTGAAAAGAAATATGTAACAGCATCTGAATTCTAAAGTTATATACTCTTAAGATTACCTCTGAGGCTAGGGTAACAAAAGTACTTCAGAAAAGTTATAGTGATTAATTTAAAGCTACATGTCCCAACACTTCATTCTGCCGTTCCTGAACGGTTGGAATTTCGCGCAAAGCTACTCGAGGGCTATCTGCGCTAGCCGTCTTTAATTTAGTAGTGACGGATTAGAGGGAAGGCAATTAAACAACACTACTAACCACCAATTCTTACGCTACTCTTTTACCAACGAATAGTGGGATTGAAAGTCAAATTATAAAACCCCCACTGTTGAAAGAGCAAGCATATTGGGTGACGAGAATTCGAATTTGCGAACCGCAAGTTGCGACTTGAGCGCCCTAACCACCAGGGCATGTCAGGTCGTTTCGTAAAGGATTAATGACATAATTTCAAAATTAAAGTATTTGTACTGGAAGATACCGTCATAAAGAAACGTTTTGTGCTTCTTCATCTATTTTTTTTGCGACGAACCGTTTAATATATAAAAAAGAGTGACGAACACTTGAGAATTATATACAAGATTTCTGTGCAGTTCTTTAATGAAGTGAATAATTTATTACACCTTGATAAGTAAAATGTTTTTTTTTAATTTGTTTTTTTTACACAAGTTCCAATTGTATACTGATCCATGGTTAATACGGTAAAAACAAAAATAAAAAACTTTGTCTAAGAACATTACCTGGTGTCAGTTACAAACTATCTAAAGTAATTATTAGTTTTGTGTTTCCTAATTTCCTATAAGTAGATATTTATATCTTGTTGTTTTGTAAAATTGGAAAACAGTCTACAGTTGACACTCCGTCCTTCAGCTTGTCAGTGATCTCTGACGAAGTTAACGAGCGCCACGTGCCCTCGTTCTACCTGACATTTAAAAGCAGCTGCGATCTTCCTAAATTAAACATTAGAGAGATTTGTAAGACCATTAGGTAATACACGTGTTTGCACAACTGAGTAGATGCCACGTGTCACGCAATTCACCTAAACTATTCTAAGGTCGTTGCGATCACTGTCATGATTAATAGCATATAAGGTCGCCTTAAAAATATTATTGTTTTCCACAGCTCTCTTGCTCCATGACCTGTAAACACACCAAGAGATTTGTTCTTGATCTTTTTGTTTTGTTTATTCTCATTGGGAGCAAATCTGTTGAATATTCTGGCTTAATTGCACAAGGACATTTTTTTAAGCATTTAATTGCATGTAAGGGTATTGTAGTTCTATAACACAACTGTAAAGCGAACTTCTATAGCTCATTCAATGATAGCTAAATATATATATTATTATAATAAGACATATAATCCTCAGTTACTATGTATAAGTAACTGTATTTTTTGCTTGCTTGCTTGAAAGGTTGAAATACATTTTTTCGTAATGATAATGATGAAAGAAGTGCTCAGACAGGATAATGTAGAATGACGATTTTTGAATAGACTTAATCATGTTGTGTTAGTCTTCTTTGGTTGGAAAGAAACCCGTGATTGTTTGCCAAATGTGAGATATTGTTATCTTACGTAGGGGGTTTTAGGTTTATTTAATGAGCGTTTCAGTTAATAAAAGAATCTCAGTATAGCATATTTCATATACGATCAGAAACAGAACAACTAAGCTGAAACGACTATATTTCATACACCTGAAAGTACTGTAGATTTTACTTGTTATATAAAACTAGAAGCAGATCAGTCTAGTTTCGTATAAGACTGTGGGTTTCACACATTTGATATAACCAGTGGTAAAGCCACGCAGTTGAGACGTATAGAGTCTAGATATTTCATATAACCAGAAACAAATCAACTTCTAACTAAGAAGACTGTGGGTTTCACACATTTCGTATAACCCACGGTAATGCCACGCAGTTGAGACGTATAGAGTCTAGATATTTCATATAACCAGAAACAAATCAACTTCTAACTAAGAAGACTGTGGGTTTCACACATTTCGTATAACCCATGGTAAAGCCACGCAGTTGAGACGTATAGAGTCTAGATATTTCATATGACCAAAAGCAAATCAACCTTAGCTAAGATAACTGTGGCTCCAGATATTTAGTATAACCAGCCTATTTCATGTGCTGTTGACTGACTGTCTTTTCTCTATGTCCGCTCTAAAGTAGGTACGGTTAGCGTAGACAGCTCTTGTGCATCTTTATATGAATTTACCAAACAAATAATAAAATACAAAACACCAGTTAGTGTATTTTTGATGTTAGTAGGGAACATTTTTTGGTCATTCTTATGAGTTTCAGATAAACAAACGCTCTCTTCACCCGTATTAAACTATATTGTTAATGTTTAATTAAGTTATTTTATTAATTAAAGCTTCTTTTCAGGCCTGAAATTTACCCCTTTCCTTACTGCTATGTAAATAAAGATAATTTTCTCTGTTAGTTCAAACAATAATTCAGAACTTTTCATAATTAATTAATCAGAAGTGGTTAATTACCTTACTGTTTTAGTTTTTGAAAACTAACAAATCGATTTACGGTATTTTTCAAAACTGTCTTTAGTTTTATATTTTGCAGAACACTTTTTACGGGCATAGATATTTTCTTGTGATAGATCCATGAATTTTGAATTGTGGCTATATATGAATCAAATACTGATTAAACTTCACAATATAACCATTCACGAAACCATAAATATTTTGTACTATCTAGTGGTATTGCAGATATTCAGTTGTTCTGTTTCCTGTAAAATACGCAACTCTTAATGTATTTACTTTGAGTAGCCCTTTCCATTGACTAATGTCCAACGTAGCTGAATGTAATGTTACACTGCTACATATACATGTAAACATGAGTATGTTCCTGTTCGAGGAAAACAACATCCTGGGAGTTATTGCTTATACAGCGACAGTTGCTCAACCATTCATATTTAGTAACATCGCTTCCTTTCCATATGATTAAACATGTCACATTCTAGAGGGAAATACAAAAAAAGCTCCCGGAAAACGTACCTCTAGGTATCTCGTCCCCCTCATCATGTTTTTACAACTCTGGATATATGCAGTAAAATTAGATTATGATACTTGCAGTAAAATTAGATTATGATACTTGCAAATTCTATATTCATATAAGTAACATCCATTTGAACTGCACTCCATAAAAGACTAACAAAAATAAAATATTGAGGAATCCCCGCCTTTAACCCACTGTTCTTTAACACGTGTCTTTTGAATGTTCCTTCAAATGCTTGAATTTTTAATTTTCAAACATAGAAACATTTACTGAATAGGTAAGACAGAGAAAATACGGACCTCAGAAAACGGGTTTGATGAAAACTTAACTAAAACTTTAGTTCTATTCCTTAAAATTTATTTGTGGTTTTATCTTTATACATATATCAGTTTAGTACATCATTTGTGTGTTATTTGTATCCCTCAAACATTATTTGTTTGTTATTTGTATCCATCAATTTATAACTTGTTTTATTGTACCTTGCTTTTCTTCCATTGTTCAATTTCCATTTCTCTGCTAACATTGTTTTAATTGATTGATTTTGATTTTTAACTTTTCAACATAGATTGTAAAACCATAAAACAACATGTAGCGGTTAATCGTTTCCATCACTATTCTATTATTTACTGTCAATAAATTGTTTGTATTTAAGCACAAAGCTAAACAAAGGCCTATCTGTGCTTTGCCCACCACGGGTATCGAAACCCAGTTTACACCGTTGTAAATCCCCAGACATGCCACGGTGCCACTGGGGGGCGGGGCTGTTTAAGTTTGTTGGCCGGGCGTGGCTAAGTGGATCGGAAAATTCAAGGAGCAATATGCCGCTAAACGCTTCGCAATTTCAGCTGTGGTGAAGCTATGATTGTGACAGTTAACTCTATTATTCGGCTAAGAGTAGCCACATAGGCGGAAGATGCTGCTAACTGGTTGTCCTTCTTCTTGTTAAAAGTTCTAAATTAGGGATGGCTTTACCGCAACCTTGTGGTTTATGGTCTGACCTTTTAAATCATATATCTTACAGGTTGAATACACCGAATATCAAAAAACTTAAGTGTTTATTTTTTTTTTCTTTTGGTTTTCTCTCTTGTTTTCATAACACGTAATTTATGTACCGTTGAAGAAAGAGCGAAGAATGGCTAAAACTTGTAATTTTTATATAGTAAACTCATTTGGTGTCAATGAGCCATAATTATTCATTTAAAAACGTACACCGGTTTCTCAGAATTATAAAGAACTAGCAGAGACCCGCAAAACATTTGTGGTAAAATTAGTATATTTATTGCAACAGTACTTCTTTAAATGCAGGATTTCTATAACAATACAAAAGAATAGTAATCATAGACATCGATATCCATAAGTTCATTTGTCTTAGGCTTAACATCAGTTAAGCCTTTATTAAGTACGACCTATATTCGATAAAGAGATAAATTAACACTCACTTGTGTACGTTTTTTGTTTTAGTTTAGTTAAAACTAAACTTTACCGTACATAAATACACTTATAATGTTATTCTACAACCTAACGTTAGACCTTTTTAAAAACTTTGGTAAGCTTTTAATATGTTTTACAAAATGTCTACTAAAGTATATTTACATTCGTTGAAATGAAGTACGCGCGCAGGCGTATTTAGATAGTAAGATGTGCGCGCATTTACAGGACAGACAAAAATCGAGTATCATTACAATGGAGTGTGAATTATATTTATATTCAACGTTAACGCATATAAACAATTGCAGACAAGACCTAAAGTGCATAAGTAACTAATATAGTTGTGTGCATTAAAACAGCTCCTCATGCGACACAAAGACTAGACGGTTACGGCTAGCTGTCCCTGAATTTGAACTGCTGACCAGAGGGAGGGAAGGCTGTCAGCAGAACCTGCCACTACACGGTCTCTTTTCACTTTTATATAGCGTTCACAGCTGAAAGTGCAGAATGTGTTCAGTGGCATGACAGCTCGAACCCTTGCCATTTCGATCCATAATCCTCACGCTAACTTTAGACCACGCCCGGCTTCCGAAAGAAAGCGAAACAGGCTCAATATTTCATCCACATGACCTCTGTTGATAATAGAAGAAATTTATTTGGCAAATATGTGGATATTTCTTTTAAATTTATGCATAGAGCGTTTCAGAAGTTTCAAATTCCATATAAAAATTGTGATAATTATAGTTAGACTTTAATATGGAAGGCCCCGTATGGCCAGGTGGTTATGGCACTTGACTCGCAATCTGAGGGTTGCAGGTTCGAATCCCCACCCACCAAACATGCTCGCCCTTTCAGCCGTGGAAGCGTTATAATGTGACGGTCAGTCCCATCATTCGTTGGTTAAAAAGTAGCGCAAGAGTTGACTGTTAGTGGTGATGACTAGTTGCCTTCCCTCTAGTCTTTCACTGCTAAATTAGGGACGGCTAGCGCAGATAGTTCTCGTGTAGCTTTGCACGAAATTCAAAAACAATCAATATGGAAAATGTGAACTTGCTTGTAGCTCTATAACTTGCGATCTGATCAGTTAATACCATTCCTCAAGGACAAAGCATGAATCTTTATAGCTAAGAGTCTGGAATTATAACATTCGTTCTTGATAATACTTACAAAGATAATTTAGACATTCAAGGTCAGGTGTTTCAGACGTCCAAGCAAAAGTAACAACATTGACGAAAACATAGGAAATGCAAACGTAATCCTTTTTAAAGGTCAAGCTCGGGGTTAGCAGTCGCTTAATTTTTTTTTTTTTTTTTATGGCCATGCACAGCTTCAAAAAATGACGTAATATATGTATGGAAGCGAATACAGCTGTCTCAGAGACCTGGCTGACCTACTGAAAGGTCCATTTGTGAGGTATATAAAATTAATATTTTAATATTTGTTTCCAGGAGCCTCTCTGAGGATAATCATTCGTATAAACCTACTTGCAATATACACAAAACCACTTTTAGGATCCCGGTTGCAACTCGAGAAAGGCACATCTCTGAACGGTGTCGGTACATCAATCTTTGATTCTCCCATATCTCCACCTCTGCTGTAATATTACAGGAAATATTATTTTATTTCATTTATGTAATATTTTAGGGTATTCCATTACTTATGTAATATTAGAGTAGCATTGAGTTGTGGAGAAAGGGGGGAGATTCTTGCTTCAGAATATTTAAAGAACTATGTACGCTATTGGCTTTAAAGTGAGAAGTCTTCATCATCTTTATATTGAAATAGCTTTTGTTATTATGTATATAGCATGGTCTCTTTAGACCTATCAATAGCAAGCTGTTTTAAAAATCTTAGAAAATTGTGGTTATCATTCGAAAAACAATAAATAATACACTGTTAAAAGAGAAATTAATTATATATACGTGTTAAAGATTAGGGTAGACACGTGGAAGCCTTATCAGCAGAGCAAAACCTAGGCAAATTAATTACCATTTGATAAATCTATAATAGATCACATCAAGTAATCATAAACAATTTTGTAATAATAATAATTAGCAATTAAATGGCACTCACAGGTCAATCAACGTTATGTTTAAGTCAGATGTTATAGTAACTACATATATGTCTTATTTGAATGAGAGACGATGCCCATCTACTATATAAAGACGTTTGTCACGCCGATATCTCCGCAGCGACTTGCATGAAACTTCCTGCCATATATATATATATATGAAATGGACAATGCGCTACTTTGGGCATATAATTAGATTTGAGGGTAGGTTGGTAAAAGTCGTGATGAGTAATAAAATCGAATCGGGCATAAGCTCTCTCCACACTTGGTATTGCTGGAGCACAAAAATCATAATCACTGGCTGAAATTCCCCATTACGTTCGGTTGGTTAAAAAGGAGACACATTGACGCAACATCACCAAATTTTTTTCAGTCAAAACCCTCGGCTACAACTCTACAATAACTCGCATGTTTTACCCGCAGCACATTTCAGTTTTGAAAATGACCAAATCAAAGCGCGCGCTTCTTCAGCTTAGCAGGCTATCAAAGCCAAAACCAGAAAGACAGACCTGAAATTCATAATAAAATTCACTGTCTTTACCACCACAATTAATCATTTGAAGAGTCATACAGTTGACCAAATAGGAATAAGTTTTTCGCATGTTTCAATCGATAAGGATTTATCAAGAAGAACATTTGAAAATATCTTTAAAATATACAGAAGTCGAAATGTTAATCAAGCAATACTTAAAGTAGATGACCAAATGTACATAAAAAATGTGCTTTCGTGAAATACTAGAAATAGGATAGTTATTCTCCATACATATATTGTTACTAGATTATAATTAATTTTAGTAAACAT
>NW_013667750.1:193921-201759 GCF_000517525.1 Limulus polyphemus
AATGTTAATCAAGCAATACTTAAAGTAGATGACCAAATGTACATAAAAAATGTGCTTTTCGTGAAATACTAGAAATAGGATAGTTATTCTCCATACATATATTGTTACTAGATTATAATTAATTTTTAGAAAACATGTTCATAAAACATTTACTTATATTTAATTATGAGAAGAAAAATTAATCATTATTTCCAGTCATATAATGGGCATTCAGTTTGTTAGTATATATTTATATATATATAAACACACACACACACACAAGAAACGTAGATTTTCTTATAGACTATTTCACCAAAAAGAGTCAGGGGTGATTAAAAAAAATATTGTTACCGAAGGACTTGTCGATTAGATTTAGAGAAATGCAAGTCACTATTAATATTGGTGGTAGAATAACGGTATCATAACAACAGTTGCTATGATATTGTTATTTTACTGTTAGTAGTTACGTCCCAAGTCATGGATTGTACATGCGTATACGAATATTTATTTCTATTAAAGTTGTAGCATATATGATGTAACTATACAGTCTTGGCCAAAATGTTTACATACTGTTCTATCTTGATGTTATTGTCCACATGCATGGAATTGTTATTGAGTAAATGCCCAAGTAGTAACAGAGAGGGTAGCGTATGATCGGATAAACACGCACGAGTTGTTATTCGGGCCTGTATAAGTTGTTTTGAGCATCTGTTCGTCAAAACACACACACACACACACACACATCTGTTTTGTATAAAAGGGTGTGCTTTGTTCAGAAAACTTGTCTGTACTTGATGTTGGGACATGCCTTATTAAGTTCCAGAAGTTATAGGGCGTTAAATTGTTCGACTGTCCAGAAATGGTATGAAGCAAAGGCACATTGCGAGAACAGTAAGGTACCCCCAATGTACTGTATTCAAAATCCTGAAACATCATCGGGCTACAGGAAATGTTGTTCCAGGAAAGTCTACTGGGACGCCGAAAACTACTGCCCGAAATGACCCTGTTTTGATCAGTTAACGTCAAGATCTAAAGAAGTCTTGCAACACCTTACAACAGGGATGGAATGAACACATTTATTCCAGGGTATCCAAAAGAACAGTGAATAGGAGACTGACAAAACAAGGTTATTTTGCAAGAAGGGCTATCTGCAAACAGATATTAAACAGAATTCACTGCCGTCACCGTGTTACTTGGACAAGACAGCATGCCAACTTACAATTATGACACTGGAAGCTATTCATCATGGTGGAAAACTGATCTTCATATCCTCCAGGGCAAGGTTTGCCAATAACTTTGTGTTCGAGGATACTAATGCTAATGCCCACAGTGTGCATATTGTACATCATTATATGGACCTAGAGGACGTTATAAGATTTTCATGGCCAGCAAAGTCTCCAGATTGTAATCTCATCATTGCGAATTATTGGGCAGAACTAAGCTGGAAAATTGCTAATCACGACCCTAAATCAGCTACTTTTAATGACAAGTTGGGATGAAATCACAGTGGATTACATCAACAACCTAATGGACAGCATGTCAAGTCGCCTTGCGGAGGTTATTAGAATACGAGGATGACCAACTAAGTAGTGAATGTTTAATATGAACTAATATAAGGTTACAGACGCTATTTATAATAATTTGATGTTATATTTTGTCATTATATATATTGGTATGATTTTGTTGTGATAGTTTAAATGCTGAATTACACATCTTTCTACAGGTGTCGGATATAATTGTTTGTTCTTCTAACAAATCGTTCATGATGTCCATAGAAACTGTTTCATTATACAAATTATATATGTAAATGTTTAATATAACATGCATCTCTCAGTTTAACAGTGCTAAGTGTATTTGTATTCTATCTTAAAAGTATAGATCTTATTTGTTACAAAATATGCAAACATTTTGGATAAGACTGTTTGAAGTTTTAACAACATAACAGAACTGAATTGTGGGTTAAAGTTAATCTAACATGTCTATCTATTTAGATGCTTTTAATATATATACATATAACAGCAGAGACCCGCAAAACATTTGTAGCCAAATTAGTATCTTTATTGCAACAGTACTTCTTTAAATACAGGATTTCTAGAGTAATACAAAATAATTCTAATCGTAGACATTGATATCCATAAGTCCACTTGTCTTAGTACTAACATTAGTTAAGCCTTTATTAAGTACGGCCTATATTCGATAAAGAGTTAAATTAACACAATAACTTGTGTACGTTTTTTGCTTTAGTTCAGTTAGGGCTAAACCATACCGCGCTTAATACTATCAATAAATAATGTTCTAATATTGTTGTATGACCTAACGTTAGACCGTTTTAGAAACTTTGATAAGCTTTTGATATGTTGTATAAAATGTCTACTAAAGTATATTTACGTCCTTTCTGCGTAACTCAACGATTTAACAAAGATACTTTTTCAAATTGCGAAAAAGGTGCAATTATTTGTACATTTTAGTCCAAATCTATCTTTAATTTTCGATCAATCGTAGACTACTCGCTTCTAATTGACAGGAAGCCGGCCCGGCATGGCCAGGTGTTTAGGGTGCTCGTCTCGCAATCTGAGGGTCGCGGGTTCGAATCCCCGTCACACCAAACATGCTCGCCCTTTCAGCCGTGGGGGCGCTATAATGTGACGGTCAATCCCACTATTCGTTGATAAAAGATTAGCCCAAGAGTTGGCGGTGGGTGGTGATGACTAGCTGGCTTCCCTCTAGTCTTACACTTCTAAATTAAGGACGGCTAGCGCAGATAGCCCTCGTGTAGCTTTGGGCGAAATTAAAAAAAAAAAAAACAATAGGGCGCTCAACTCGCAATCTGAGGGTCGCGGGTTGGAATCTTCGTCCCACCAAACATGCTCGCCCTTTCAGCCGTGGAGGCGTTATCATGTGACGGTCAATCCCACTATTCGTTGGTAAAAGAGTAGCCCAAGAGTTGGCTGTGGGTGGTGATGACTAGCTGCCTTCTCTCTAGTCTTACACTGCTAAATTAAGGACGGCTAGTGCAGATAGCCCTCGTGTAGCTTTGCGCGAAATTCAAAACAAACAAACAAAACAGACAGGAAGCCAAACTATTTAAATTAGGTAATAAGTTGCTATGACAGTGCGTGACCGAGAGACAGGCACACAGATACACACTGTGTTTTATAGTATTATATTTTATTGACATTAATTTGATTAATTACGCGAGCGTACGTTCAAATAGGAAAATGTATCAATAAATGACATGGTTTATTTTATTTCTACCACGATTCTTTAAAACTAATACCGATACTTATAGGAAGGCTTGAATTCGAGCAGAATCTGTTCATCTCATAGCCCCGACCTACAATATTTATTACCTTCCTCATTACCCGTTTATACTACTGTATTAGTTTTCAACCTGACGAAATATTACTGTTTTATGAGAAGTATTGTTTCCGTTAAAACGACTTACGTGAAAACTTTTGTTTTGAATTATGATTGCTAGATTTCGCGTACATTCACCTACTAAACCTGTATGTATTTGTCAAAACGTTTAGAGGAGTAAAACGTAGCTGTCAAAATGTTTCCTTATAAATCATAAATATGAGTTGAGTTTTGACGACCACGTACAGTATTCTGTTTCTAGTAGAGTACCTAAGTGTTTCGTTACAAGAAGGTGAGAGTCAAGTCGGTTTTAGTAGAGTACTTAAGTGTTTCGTTATAAGAAGGTGAGAGTCAAGTCGGTTTTAGTAGATTACCTAAGTGTTTCGTTATAAGAAGGTGAGAGTCAAGTCGGTTTTAGTAGAGTACTTAAGTGTTTCGTTATAAGAAGCTGAGAGTCAAGTCGGTTTTAGTAGAGTACTTAAGTGTTTCGTTATAAGAAGGTGAGAGTCAAGTCGGTTTTAGTAGAGTACTTAAGTGTTTCGTTATAAGAAGGTGAGAGTCAAGTCGTTATCGATCCGCGGATTTCACCAACGTCACGGGTTATATCAATTCTTACTTTTTACTTAAGACTAAGATAGTATTGAAAATATATACTGAATTTGCGTGGGTTTTACATAAAGGCGGTGAATCTAAGAGGGGGACATAATCAAGTCGTACAATGCAGTACTGAAGAACATGGATGACGTATATAGAACATGTGGTGAAATAACTTCCATCAAAAGGGGAATACAGGGGATGAAGTCGTATATAGTGATTTAGTGAACACGGATGGGGTAACAACGATAAGATTCGGTAAGTGCTAAACGTACGTGAGTTGTTTTCTTGTTTTTTGCAAGAAATTATCTTAATTTTGAGGCGGACAATAAAAAACAATATTTTGAATAACTTAAGGAGAGATTAAGATTAGTTCTGACCTATAAATTAAAAATTGACAGTTGAACTAGCGCAATGATGAGTGTTTTAAAACACTTTTTTTTTACTGTGTAGTGAATTGTGAGTTTTTACTGATTGCTGCTAGGGTTTTTAGATAGACATAAAAAGTGATAGAAAATCATCATATAATATAATCATCATATGTTTTGGATCGTTATCATGCTGGAAAATGAAATTTCTCCCACTAAGCGACGTCCTTAAGGAACACTATCTGCTTACATAGGGCAGAATCCATGACTCTATCAATACAGTAGAGGACACTAACTTCAGGTGGGATTAAAATAGATATTACCTCTCACCACTGCTGCGACCAAAGTACTAGCGTGTTTAGGTTTCAATAATCTCAACTTTGATTCGTAAGACCGGAGTACTCTTCTCCATTTACAGGTTGTATTATTTTTTCGAAAACTAAAATCTCCTCTGTTCGTTGCCTTTTCGTCACAAAAGTTTTCTTTCTGAAATACACCTTTCCAGCTTTCCTTGACACAACTTGCATTGTTCTGTGGAAGGGCCAACTTCAACCCAATGGTTTCTTGAAGTTCTGCAGCAAAATAGCAGCTAGATTTACATCTGTCTCTGCCTAAGATATTTAATATCCGACCTGGGAAGCTCAGATGTTCTTTCAGGCCTTGTCATCAGCGGTACCGGTTTCATTTGTATATTTGGATTATTTTTTGAAATCAAGTTTCTGATGCTTTTGTTTTTACAGAAATACCCCTCTGACTGTAGCTCTCTGTATATAAAGCTATTGTGATATTGTCTTAATTCTTAAGTTTTGGAGCCTTATTTCGTATTTGAAAGCAAATACTAGAAATGTTTTTAATACTTTTACAACAGAAAATTTATAAATGTGTTAAATGCTATTTGAGGTTGGAGTCAGTATAATAGCTACAACGTTACACTACCCAAAAGCTAAATGCCTCAGTTTTGAATTATAACTATTTTCAGATGTCATTCTTCTATCTCATTTTAAGAATTCATTTAAACCTAACACACCAAGTGGGAGGAGTCTAAATAAATGTGTGTTTTAGATTGACATTATTACTGTTTCATCCTGGACGTAGACTCAACCAGAATGTTATGATAATAAAACTGGTATGGATAACTTAACTAGCAGTGTGTAAGTCAGGTTTATACGATGAAACATGTAACGTAGGTCTCACATTATAATATGTTTTATCTTTCCTTTTATTATAAAAACTACTTAGTTTTGAGTATCTGTTTTATATGATTGTTTCTTGTTAAGCGCAAAGTTACTCAATGGGCTATCTGTGCTGTGCCCATCACGGGTATCGAAACACGGTATAACGTTATAAGCTTTCAAATTTACCGCTGAGCATTGGGGGCAATTTTGAATGAAGCTGACAGATTGTCATCTGATGATACAGTTGTCTTTTGAATTTTCCGAAAAATAGTCCTCCTAACTCCCAAATTCTCTCTACACTTATAATATTAAAGAAACTACTACTACATGACTCGGGTTTGCACGTAAATTGTTTTTTTTTCCTTAGAATTTTCGCGCCAAGCTATACGAGATTTGCATCACCTGTCCCTAATTTTGAAGTGATGAAGTTGGTGTAAGGCAGATCATCCACCTCCAACTCTTCAACTACTCTTGTCTGATTAAATATTTGGACTTGACCGTCACTCTTATAACGCACTCATCGGCTCACGGCCCCAGTAATGAGGATCGTGTTTGTGCGGTAATGGGGTTGCTGAACCATAAACTATAATATTCACAATTGCCCTCCTATACTGCTTTGGGTAAATATTTTTTGATATATGTATGATTAACATTACAAGTAATAAGACCTTTAATATCGTTCAGTAAATATATTCAGCACAGATAGCCCTTTGTGTAGCTTTGTGCTTAACTTCAAACAAACAAACAGTAAATAAATTCAAGCTTACATTTACCCAAGAAGTAAAAAAAAAATCAGAACAGTTTTTGTTGTTGAGAAGTGTAAATAACTTGAAAAAGGCTTTTTTATATGTTTATTTTAAGAACAACGTACTTGAGAAATGTTCTCTAGAATTTTAACACATTATTACCTGTTTAACGCCTTTAATACATTTTTGTTATATCAGTGGAAGTTAAGTTAAAAGCTAGTAAATGTAAAAAAGAAAAGGGATGGTCATTTTATGAGGGTTTAGTAATGTCAAGAGCTATGTAGACGTTTGATATTTGCTCAGTTTGACTTTTTTTTTCAATTACTCTTTATTGGCGCAGAAATCTTGGCGTAAAGCCAATTTTCTTCCATCCGACAGCAACGGTAACATAATATAATATTCACAGTAGTAAGCTCACCGAGTAAGAAGAAAGTGTCGGATGGTATATTTACATATTCTGGAACTTCGACTTATAGTTGTAAATAAGTCTTTTGTTTTTAGTTTTTGTTTGGACCTTCTACTTACTGACCAATTAGAAGCTGTTACTTATATTGTATTTGTATCTTCACAAATAATCCCAGCCACTTCGTTGTGACTGTTACTTATGAAATATTTTGTTTTCTGAGCATGCGTGTGGCGATCAGCAGTGTGTTCTTGTTGTTTAGCTTATCTGAGAAGAGGATGAATTGAAATGACTGACCAGATAATCACGTGTGAAAAGGTAAGCCATCCTTACTCCAGCACGAAGCTAAGAAGAACATAGCAAATATGAATACTTTTATAGGATATTAAGTTTAACATGTTTGTAGTTCTCAGTCCAAGTACCATAATTCATCTTCGGATAATACATATTTAGGTGACTACAGTTAACATTATGTCCCATCAGACATCGTAATTTGTAAGTCTTGATAATTTAAATACTGTTAAGTCTTCGTTCGTTAGTTAATTTTCCGTAAATTCGTTCCGACGAAACTTAGCGACACAAGTCCTTTCTTAAATAAAACTGGTTTATTCTTTCCGAATACAACTTTACCGATACACTTAATTTCAACAGTCGCTCTATAACAAACTCTAGAACGTCTCACGTGCTCGTGCTCGACAATACTCAATTACACACAGCTCTGACTGCAGTTCAATTACTCATTACCTACACATTGTCCCGTCACGTTGTGACCATCTTATATATACCAGACTACCCCCAATCTAGTAATCTCCCGACAATTCACGAAGGTTCGAGAAAGAAGTGGCGTGATACTAGTCACGTAATCTCGCTGACGCAACACTGCCTCCTCCTTAGTATTGTTCGTCCCGAACAATAGCCACTTACATTAAACCAATAACAATTAACAATAACTTAATTAAAATGTACAGAATTACAAACACAAAATTACAATTCAACAAAGTCTTTTAATTTTACGGGACGTATCTTCTTCCGTACTGGTCTCCATCTCGTTGGCTTCTGCTTCACGTGGGGTTCATCTGCTTCATCAGTCACATCAATGGTAGTAGCTTCATCAATAGCTTCACTGTTTCTTTTCTAAAAAATGAGTAGAGTTTCTTCTTCGACGGTGACTTCTTCAGGTGGTACATCTTCAGCAGCGTCATTTGTTCTGTTGTTC
>NW_013667751.1:0-1233 GCF_000517525.1 Limulus polyphemus
GAGACACTACAGCAGTGGTTGGAGAAGAAAGAAAATAAACAAGAAGAGAAATTACAGCAGTGGCAACTGGAACAAGAAAGGAAAAGAGGAAGAATGTATCCAACAGTTGCAGGAAAGTCAGCAGCAACTACAGGAAAGTCAACAACAGAGGCAAGAAGTAAAAATGGAAAACATTAGCAAATTTCAAAGTGAATTAATAACATTAAAGGATAATTTACTGTACTTTACACAAGGAGGATATTATAGCCATCGACCTAATCAGCCTCGGACAATGGGAAGCCCCTTCCAGACCCCGCAGATAAACCCTAATGCAGACATCTTCAGTCCTGTTAGAAGTCACATCCCAGATATGAATGTCAGCAATAGGGTGATCTAGTACGAAGGAAGCCACAGGAATTCGATTGAAAGGCACTGTGGGAAGAATATAGAGCACAATTTGAGCTCCTGGCAGAAATGAATGGGTGAACAGAGGAGCAGAAAGCAGTGTACCTGGCAACGAGCCTGAAGGACAACCACTGGAAATACTTGGACAGTTGTCAGTAGACGACAGGCACAATTATAGAGCACTGGTAGATGCTATAGAACTCAGGTATGGAACTCAAAATCAGTCTGAAGTCTACATGGCTAGGTTTACGACGAGAGTCCGTGGTAAAGAGCTGGCACAGGATTTGGAATGCATGGCATACAAAGCCTACCCAACTGCACCTCCTGATGTCCTCAAGTTGTTGCTGAGGGGTCAATTTGTAGATGCCTTAGACAGTCCACAACTGAAGATACAAGTAAAGCAAGCACACCCCTCTACTCTTCAGGATGCAATGGCCAGAGATCTTGAATTCGAATCCTATGTCAATTCCAACACAGAGGTACCAAGGTTGGCACAGTCATCAGGATTCAAGGCCAGAAAAGGTTAGCTTTCAGAGAGGTTATAGAGACTTTGCTGGCACTGTAATAAACCTGGGCACAAGAGAGCTCCATGCTGGCAACTTCAAAACAGGGAAGATGCCACAGCAGGAAACGCTGCTACCCAGAAAGATTGTTGAAACTGTGGAGAGCAAGGACATGTGAGGAGCCAGTGTAAGTAGAATACCACTAATAATTCAGCCTTAAGGAAACCAGTAGTGGTTCGTGATGATGGACGCCTATCAACCCCGATTGTGAAAGTCCCAACAGCTAAGTGCATAATACCAAGCACACATAGTGTCCACGTGACAAAAAAGCTGGATGGCCGAAAGT
>NW_013667751.1:2032-10791 GCF_000517525.1 Limulus polyphemus
AAGAAACTCTACCCGGTGTTGAGAAAGGAAATAGGGAAGCCCTTGATGAGGTTACTACCACTGATGTGACTGTTACCGATAATAGGACAATTCCCGATGGAGCAGATGAATCCCACGTTAAGAAGAAGCCAACGAGATGGAGACCAATACGGAAGAAGATACGTCCTGTAAAATTAAGAGACTTTGTTGAATTATAATTTTGTGTTTTTTAATTCTGTACATTTAATTAAGTTATTGTTAATTTTCTATTGGTTTAGTGTAAGTGGCTATTGTTTGGGACGAACAATACTAGGGAATGGGCAATGTTACGACAGCGGAAGTCACGTGACCCTGGTAACACGTAATGAGTTCTAGAAAGATCGGGGAACATCATGAATAATCCAGTATTTGCTACGAGCCATCTATTCTTGTATATTAGTGCGCCAGGCAATTAATTGGAACGAGAATGGCAGACAGGCAGAGACAGAGAATGACAAGTGAGCCTAGCGTGGTAGTAAGTAAAGTGCGTGAATCGTTCGTTGTGAATTATAGCGTGTACTTACGTTAAAGTAACTGTGGAAATTAAGTGTATTGCAAAGTTGTATTGAATAAGAATAAACTAGTTTTACTTAAAAAAGGACTTGTATCGCTGAAGTTTCTCGATAAGAATTTTTACGAGAAATTAACAAACGAACAGAGACGTATCAACAGTTTGTGTAAAGTAGTCCTCATGTAATGATGGAATGAAAGCCATTTCTGGTAAGTAAAGGACTATACTTCTCTGCCATACAACCAATGGTGGAATGTAAGCAATTTGTGGTAATTAGAAAACTATACATCTAAACCAAACCAACAGTGATAAATTAGAGCAATTTGTGGTAAGTAAAGGATTATACGTCTAAACCTAAAAAAAAAAACAATGGTGGAATGAAAGCAGTGTGTTATAATTAAAGGACTATAGATCTAAACCAAACAACCAGAGATGGAATGTAAGGAATATTTGGTTATTAAAGGAACATACAACTAAACCAAACAAACAATGGTGGAATGGAAGCAATTTGTCATAAGTGAAGTACTGTACATTTAAACCAAACCTACAGTGATAAATTAGTGGTAAGTAAAGGTTTATACGTCTAAACCAAACAAAAAATGGTGGAATGAAAACAGTATGTAATAATTAAAAGACTATATTTCTAATCCAAACAAACAATGATGTAATGCAAGCAATTTGTGTTAAGTGAAGGACTATAGATCTAAACCAAACAACCAGAGATGGAATGTAAGGAATTTTTGGTTATTAAAGGAACATACATCTGAACCAAACAAACAATGGTGGAATGTAAGCAATTTGTGGTACATAAAGGACTATACATATAAACCAGACAAACAATGATGTAATGTAAGCAGTTTGTAATGATTAAAGGACTATACATGTAAACCAAACAAACAGTGATGGGATGTAAGCAATATGTGGTAAGTAAAGGACTATACATGTAAACCAAACAAACAGTGGTTGAAAGTAAGCATTTTGTGGTTAATATAGGACTATGCATTTAAACCAACCAAACAATGATGGAATGTAAGCAATTTGTGGTACATAAAGGACTATACATATAAACCAGACAAACAATGGTGTAATGCAAGCAGTTTGTAATGATTAAAGGACTATACATGTAAACCAAACAAACAGTGATGGGATGTAAGCAATATGTGGTAAGTAAAGGACTATACATCTAAACCAACTAAACAATGGTGTAAGTAAACAGTTTGTAATGATTAAGTGACTATACATGTAAACCAAACAAACAATGGTGGAATGTAAGCAATTTGTGGTAAGTAAAGGACTATACATGTAAACCAAACAAACAGTGGTGTAATGTAAGCAATTTGTGGTAAGTAAATGACTATACATCTAAACCAAACAACCAGAGGTGGAATAAAAGTAACTTGTGGTAATTAAAGGACTATACATCTAAACGAAACAAGCAGAGGTGGAATAAAAGTAACTTCTGGTAATTAAAGAACTTTTCATCTAAACCAAACAACCAGAGTGGAATAAAAGTAACTTGTGGTAAGTAAAGGACTATACATCTAAACCAACTAAACAATGGTGGAATGTAAGCAATTTGTTGTACATAAAGGACTATACATATAAACCAGACAAACAATGGTGTAATGTAAGCAGTTTGTAATGATTAAAGGACTATACATCTAAACCAAACAAACAGTGATGGAATGTAAGCAGTTTGTAATGATTAAATGACTATACATCTAAACCAAACAAACAATGGTGGAATATATAAGCAGTTTGTAATGATTAAAGGACTATACATCTAAACCAAACAACCAGAACTGGAACAAAAGTAACCTGTGATAATTAAAGGACTATACATCTAAATCAAACAACTAGAGGTGGAATAAAAGTAACTTGTGGTAATTAAAGGACTATTCACCAAAACCAAACAACCAGAGGTGGAATAAAAGTAACCTGTGATAATTAAAGGACTATACATCTAAAACAAACAACCAGAGGTGGAATAAAAGTAACTTGTGGTAATTAAAGGACTATTCACCTAAACCAAACAACCAGGGGTGGAATAAAAGTAGCCTGTGGTAATTAAAGGACTATACATCTAAACCAATCAACCAGAGGTGGAATAAAAGTAACCTGTGGTAATTAAAGGACTATACATTTAAACCAAACAACCAGAGGTGGAATAAAAGTAACTTATGGTAATTAAAGGACTATACATCTAAACCAAACTTACAGTAGTGGAATGTAAGCAATTTGTCATAAGTAAAGGACTATACATCTAATCCAAACAAACAATAGTGGAATGAAAACAGTAAGAGTAAGTAAAGTATTGTACATCAAAACCAAACAAACTGATTACATTCCACCACTAAATAAGGCCTTATTTATTTGTTTGATTCGTTCTACCAAGCAGCGCCGATGAGTCGAAAATTCGACGAAACTGGTCTGTTGCAGAAGTGAGTAAAGAATCAAAAAATGTGTAACTTTTCAGGCTATTAACGTGAGTGCTTATATTTGTATTAAGTAATTTATTTGGGCTGTCACCATGGTGTTTTTTAATGCACAAGCTTTCGGCTCAATTACGTATGCCTTCTTCAGGTCCAGAATATGTTATTTAATAGAAATCAAAGAATATATATTAGGCCTCTAAGGCATCTTTTCTTCACTGAAATTCTAGTTTTGATAAATTAAAGAAATTAGGAAATGAACAAACTGAGTCACTAAGGGTGAGTCTTGTTAGGGAACTGGGAGCTCTTTCTTTGTTTTGTAGATTTACTGGCTTTCAATATATTTGGAGTTCCGTTCATGGGCGCTGATATTTGTGGGTTTTTCGAGAATGTAACTGAGGACTTGTGTATTCGATGGATAGAAGTAGGAGCATTCTACCCCTTTTGTCGAAACCATAATGATGAGGAGAGCAAGGTTAGTTTACAAATAATTTTAGTGTTCTCTTGCTTGATCCTAACTTATTATAGCGTAAATCGTATATTACCTTACCTTAATTGTACTTCAAGGCCATTTTTAAAGCTACTTTAACAAGTGGATCGTATGTTTACTTATTTTGAAAATTAGAACTTGCTGAGAAAGTTATTCTGTCCATCTTTCAGGATCAAGATCCGGTAATTCTGGGGGAGAAAGTAGTGGAAGTCTATAAATCCCTTCTAAACATCCGTTATTTTCTCTTGCCTTATCTGTACACTTTGTTCTACAACAGCCACACCAGGGGGCAGCCAGTTATTCGACCCTTGCTTTTCGAGTGAGTATCATCTATTACTTCCCGGTGTGCGAGTCAGCTATTGTAAGTGAGAACACAATAATTTCACCTAAAGTGAAGTGGTCAGTCTTAACGTCAAATTTCTCAGTTAATGTACACTGATTATCAAAGTACTTAAAAAATAGGGCATGTTTAGAGCTTGCATATATTTACTTGAGGCAGTGTTTCTTAAAAGGTAAATAAGTCTGTTTGTTTGTTTGTAATTAAGCACAAAGCCACACAATGGGCTATCTGTGCTCTGCCTACAACGGGTATCGAAACCCGGATTCTAGCGTTGTAAGTCCGCAGACATACCACTGTGCCACTGGGGGGCGGTAAATAAGTAACCAATATTTTTGTCACTTATTGGATCTGTTATGACAGCGGAAGTCACGTGAACTGGTAACACGTGATGAGTTTCTAGAAGGATCATGACTCTTCCTGGCAACTCTAGTCTTTTCTACGCGCCCTCTATTTTAGCATATAAACCGGCAACTAAAGCGGAGGGAAAATTCCAGACAGGGAGATATAGAGACAGATAATCGAGTCAACTGAGCTGTAGTGACCGTAAGTAAAGTGCCTGACTCGTTGTGAATTAAAGCGTGTGGTTAGGTTAAAGTGACTGTGGAAATTCGTGTATTATAAAGTTGTATCGAGAAATAATAAACTAGTTTTAATTAAGAAAGGAATTGTATCGCTAAAGTTTCATCGGGAAAAAATTATACGGGAAATTAACAAACGAACAGCGACGTAACAGATCTACAGATTCCTGCCGTGAAACAGACCGTTCCTAGTTCCAATCTTAACTCAACTCTAATTAAATATAATTAACCTATGAATATAAATTTATTACAACTGTAACCTAGTCGGTCTCTGCAAATGAATCAAAACAACGTGTAGAATTGGATCTTAACAATATTGCTACTGCCTTGGTTTCTTCTTCATTGTTTTCCGTCTTCTTTGCTAATCGAGCCACATCATTTACAAACTTCCTTCTAATCTCTCTCTGACCTTCAACAAATTTCCTGTTTCCCTGTCTCATACACCACACGTTTACTGAGAAGTAGTTTATTTGTTAGTGGGTGTTAAAGTTTCTCAGTAAACATGTGGTGTGTGAGACAAAGAATCTTTAACACCCACCAACAAATAAACTACTTCTCAGTAAACATGTGGTGTGTGAGACCAAGAAACTTTAACACCCGCCAAAAAATAAACTACTTCTCAGTAAACATGTGGTGTGTGAGACAAAGAAATTTTAACACCCACCAAAAATAAACTACTTTTCAGTAAACATATGATGTGTGAGACAACTAAGTAGCTTATTTGTTGTTAAAATTTCTTTGTCTCACACACCACATGTTTACTGAGAAGTAGGTTATTTGTCGGTGGTTGTTAAAGTTTCTTTGTCTCATACACCACATGTTTACTGATAAGTAGGTTATTTGTTGGTGGGTGTTAAAGTTGCTTTGTCTGACACACTACATGTTTACTGAGAAGTAGTTTATTTGTTGGTAGGTATTCTAAACTGAAAGTATCTTTCTAAAGTAAACTTTGCTAAACAAACATTCTCGTATATCAAAATAAAATCGATTATTAAAAGCCTCAAATAAGATTTTAAAGGTTTAGTGCTTTGGAATAGGTACTAATGTTGGATCCAGTCGAAACACTCTCTTTGTTCTACATTGACATAGTAGTGTATATTAACTCATTTCCTGGCGTTTTCAACCCTCCTTTCTGCAGCTACACTTATTTTCACATAATTCTGATATTTCTACTTGAGTATTGTATGTGAATTTATATACTCTCCTGATCAATTGGAACGACGTTGTTGTTAGGTTATCGTATGTAAACAATGGAAACACTGGGGAAAATAGTTACCGAAATGGCTCTCTACGTAATGTGACGAAAATAGTTACCGAAATGGCTCTTTACGTAATGTGACGACAATAGTTACCGAAATGGCACTCTACATAATGTGACGAAAATAGTTACCGAAATGGCTCTATGTAATGTGACGGTTTACAGTTGAACTCCCCCTAACCACCACCTTTCCTGTGTTCGGTCTCATGTGATTGGACGAATTTCAATATGCACATCCAAGTCAACCAATCATATTTGATATCTACTTTTTAAATCATCGTTACTTAAATCAGGCACTAAGTAGTTTTCGTCTTACATTTATCGTAAATTAGCCATGAGTGACGATATAACTGTACTGAGTCACGAGATAAACTACGGAATGAATGAACCAGTTCCAGTTTCATTTCCTCACATTCTGGTAACCCAAGTTTCCGGTTTGAACACCTCCCCCCCCCCCGTCCTTAGTGACTCAGCGGTAAGTCTGAAGGCTTATCACGCTAAAACCCAGGTTTCGATACCCGTGTTGGGCACAATAGAAATGTAGTTTTGTTCACATCCAACTTAACTTGTTATGGGATTTACACAAAATTCCTTTTGCATAAAATTTTCTAACTGTGTTTTGCTTTAAGTTATAAGATTGGTGTCATTAATTTGCGTTGTTTTTTTTTGTTTTTTTTTTTACTTGATATTTTAATAGTTTCCCAACAGATGAGGAAACATTACACGAAGACCGACAGTTCCTGTGGGGAAAGGCTCTAATGATTATTCCTGTGTTGGAAAAGGTTTGTGTTTATGTTCATGAAAACGTAATACAATATTTATTGATGGTGGTGTTCCCATGGAAACTATACTTTGTGTATCTAGATGTTATTTTCTAGTACACCGACTGACCATTTAATGTTGGACCTCCCGTCTCCATAGTAAGAGCCTGGACTTATTGGAAAGTGGCTTGCTCAGTTATAATACAGATGGTTCACAGATATGGGTAAACCATGCTTTCTTTGGAAGTAGTATTCCGATAATACATTACAACTCTGTGTTATCAGTAAACAATACTGAGTTACCAGTAAACAATTCTGTGTTATCAGTAAACAATTTTGTGTTATCATTAAAAAAATACCTCGAACTCTACTCACCATTATATTTCTATACTTCTTTTAAAGACTCCAAGAACGTTGTAAAATCAACTTTAATCGTACAGAAATCTTATTTAGTTTATGTTTTATCTCTTGAAATCCAGTTTAACTCATCATTCTTTTTCATATTAAATAACGATTTATTTTTATTGTAATTAAAATATCAAACATTAACATTTTTGAACAGAACGCGGACGTAGTGGAAGTCTACTTTCCTCGTGCTACATGGTATGATTATTACACAGGCATGAAAGTCGTGACGACAGGTCAGAAATATTTATTAGATGCTCCTCTTGGAAAAATTAATCTAGCTCTCAGAGGTGGAAACATCATCCCAGCTCAAGAAGCAGCACAAACCACAACAGTCAGGTAAAATAAACCAACATCATTTGGGGTTGTGGAAAACAAACGAAAGATGAAAATGTAAGATAAGAATTTTCTTATTTTAATAAAATCTGTTCAAAATAAAATACTACTCATTTCACCATGAACTACGATAATGGTTCACGGTAGGGTTCGCCCAGGAAGTTCACAAAAATTATAACAGAACATATGAGCAAAAACCAGACTTGTTCTTGAAACAACACTCAACCTTCTATCTTAATGAAAAAAACCTGCTAAATTGTTGATAATGGCAAAAAAGTTGATTTTCCTATTATTATACAAAATTCGAATTTATCCATTTGTTCTGCATATTATCATTATTTATAATATTCCTGTTTCACAAGTCTATAGGAAAAACGGCTATGAATATTTTATTCAAACCTGGGCAAACCTACTAAAAAAAGCTCCTGCCCAGGTCATAAGATTATTTTTTTTTATTCTTGAAAGAGAAGGAGATATTTATCAGTTTTTTCATCGCTGCTGGCCAAGTTTCTCTTCTGTGACATTCAAGCACCGAAGCCTACAGCAAAAACGTCTATGTATACTGTGACAAAATATATTCATACCTACCAAATAAACTCTTGCAAAGGTTGTAGGGCTATTTCTAACTTGAATCTTGAAAGTTGAGACTTCCACCCTCTAAGATTTCCTAAGTTCTTCTTTGCTACCAACATAAGCTCTTTGAAGCCATTCAAACATCGCAGAAACGCAAAAACCATCGAAGCACCGTTATACTCGTCAGAAATGCTCCATTTTATACTAGTCGAAAATGTTTCATTTTATTAGAGTAAATAACAGTGTCTCCAGCCTTATTATGATTGATTATAGTTTTACAAGCCGCTACAGAAAAAATGACAATAAATATGTTATTGAAACCTAGACAATAGTCAGGAATGCAGTATTGAGTACGTCATAGGATAGTTTTAAAATTAATGAATACCGTATTGAGTACGTCATAGGGTTGTTTTAAAATTAATGAATGCAATATTGAATATATCATAGGGTAGTTTTAAAATGAATGAATGCAGTATTGAGTATATCATAGGATAGTTTTAAAATTAATGAATCCAGTATTGAGTATATCATAGGGTAGTTTTAAAATTAGTTAATGCAGTATTGAATATATCATACGGTAGTTTTAAAATTAATAAATGCAGTATTGAGTATATTATAGGGTAGTTTTAAAATTAGTTAATGCAGTATTGAGTATATCATAGGGTAGTTTTAAAATTAATTAATGCAGTATTGAGTATATCATAGAGTAGTTTTAAAATTAATTCAAGCGTCTTCGTTTTTAAGCCCCGAATAATTTCTCAAAGACCTTTACTTTCCAACATTGAAATATCTGGTGTTTTACTAATGTGCATTAATTGGAAAATAATTTGTTCAACTTGTAGCACATTAATTGGAAACTGTCACGTTGAGGATTCATCATTTCTCGAGTTCGCAGTTGTATCTTGTCTCTACGTGATTTTCTGCCACTATTTCAGTGACTTTTCTAACAGTAGTAGATTTCTCTTCTCTTATGACGGTGATTTATTCTACTGATTTCGTACTTCACTGAAATTGTGAGTGTGTATTTTATGATTATTATTCATATTGTTACGTATCT
>NW_013667751.1:11791-14893 GCF_000517525.1 Limulus polyphemus
GAGTTTCTAACAGTAGTAGATTTCTCTTCTCTTATGACGGGTGATTTATTCTACTTATTTCGTACTTCACTGAAATTGTGAGTGTGTATTTTATGATTATTATTCATATTGTTACGTATCTGCTTATTTGTTTGTTTCTGGTAGAAATTCTTTCCAAGGATCTTCGGCAATACAAGTCCTTTCTTGATTAAACCAGTTTATTCTTCCTCGATACAAACTTTAGTACACAGTAGTTCCACAATCAGTACGTTTCTCGTCACTTTAAACTTAAAAACTTTTATAATATATGCTATAAATCACAGCAATTCACAATCTCGATAAGTTTGCTCTCGACGAGTACAAAACACACACTTTATTCCCGCGCTGGCTTTCTCTGCCAGGCTAATATACTAAAGAAAAGGGCATCTCGAACAAACTCGGACTTCCACGACAATTCGAGAAACTTCACTCTCGCTACTAGCGTCACATGACTTCCGCTGTCGTAACAATATTTTTGTTTCATAAACCTACAGAAAAATCAGCTGGATATTTTGCACCAATACCTAGACAGATATACTATACTATACACTATATACTGTGAATGTTCATGACCTATTAAAAAGTAGATTATTTTTCATTGAAAGTAACTATAAATACATAATATATGCAATGTTGTTGTGAGCATCCGCCTTTGTTCTGGAAGCCTGTTAAACGCTTGTTTACACGCAACCTCGAACACAAAACCATCTGGCTCAGAAAAAAAATGGTTGGTGCAAAAAAAAGCTCATGCAGCAGTAAACTGTTCAAAATTTTAACAATCCACTGCATTCATATACACATACGTAACTTAAAATTATTTATTCATAAGTGAACATAAAAATAACTTAAACACCCTAATTAAAAGTTGTTCATTTAAAAATGGGAATGGGGACCATCAAAAGTACAGAAATAAGTTGAATGCAAAGATTATATTTTCAAACCTACAACTATGAACTCTTAAAAAAATTAAACAAACTAGACTGGGAATAGTGTCTACATTTTCTCTAGTATTATAATCTATCCATATCTACAACACAATATGATTTGTTCTATCATATCCTAACCTATTCATATCTACAAAAGAATATGACTTGTTCTATCATAACCTATTCATATCTACAACAGAATATGATTTGTTCTATCCTATCATAACCTATTCATATCTACAAAAGAATATGATTTGTTCTATTCTATCATAACCTATGCATATCTACAACACAATATGATTTGTTCTACCCTATCCTAACCTCTCTATATCTATAACACAATATAATTTGTTCTATCCTATCCTAACCTCTCTATATCTACAACACAATGTGATTTGTTTCTCTATCGTAACCTCTCTATATCTGAAACACAGTATGATTTGTTCTATCATAACCTATTCATATCTACAACAGAATATGACTTGTTCTATCCTATCATAACCTATTCATATCTACAAAAGAATATAATTTGTTCTACCCTATCCTTACCTCTCTATATCTACAACACAATGTGATTTGTTTTTCTATCGTAACCTCTCTATATCTGCAACACAGTATGATTTGTTCTATCATAACCTATTCATATCTACAACAGAATATGACTTGTTCTATCATAACCTATTCATATCTACAACACAATATGATTTGTTCTATCCTAACCTCTATATATCTACAACACAATGTGATTTGTTCTATCCTATCCTAACCTCTATATATCTACAACACAATATGATTTGTTCTATCCTAACCTATCTGTATCTACAACACATTAAGATTTGTTCTATCTTAACCTCTTTATATCTAAATTGATAAGTACTGTAGACATGGAGTCAAAATAGGGATTTGTAGGAACAAATCATATTGTGTTGTAGATATGGATAGGTTATGATAGAATAGAACAAATCATATTCTTTTGTAGATATGAATAGGTTATGATAGGATAGAACAAATCATATTCTGTTGTAGATATGAATAGGTTATGATAGAATAAGTCATATTGTGTTGTAGATATGAATAGGTTATGATAGAACAAGTCATATTTATTTGTAGATATGAATAGGTTATGATAGGATAGAACAAATCATATTCTGTTGTAGATATGAATAGGTTATGATGGAACAAGTCATATTGTGTTGTAGATATAGAGAGGTTAGGATGGGATAGAACAAATCGTATTGTGTTATAGATATAGATAGGTTAGGATAAAACAAACGATACTGTGTTGTAGATATCAATTAGATTAGACTAGAATAAGTCATAGTGTGTTGTAGATATAGACAGATTAGATTAGGACAAACAATACTCACAACAATCTTCTAGATTGTGTAACAAATTTCGAGTTGTTAGCTAACAACATTATTGATCACATATTGTCTTGTTTGTATGACAGTTAGTTTTAAGCTCGCCCAATCGTTAGTTTGTACGATAGCTAGTTTTAAACTCGCCCAATCGTTAGTTTATATGACAATTTTAAGCTCGCCCAATCGTTAGTTTGAATGATAGTTAATTTTAAGCTCGCCCAATCGTTAGTTTGAACGATAGTTAGTTTTAAACTCGCCCAATCGTTAGTTTGAATGATAGTTAGTTTTAAGCTCCCCCAATCGCTAGTTCCAATTCTTTACTTTACTTACAGTTGCTAACTTTATCATCACAAGGGCTGTTGCTTCTTTCTACTGGATAAACCGTATGGATTAAGAGAATTTATTTTAAGAATGATTTTAAACTCATCGAATTTCTTGATACATAACATAAAATAACCACATGAGAAGGTTCAGTTATTCATTAAAAAGTATTTGTTGTTTAGCCGAAATAATCCTTTTCATCTTCTTGTGGCTTTGAGTGAAGACGGGGAAGCAGATGGAGACCTGTACTGGGATGATGGAGAATGCCAGGGTAAGTTTATCTACGAGGATCTTAATATCAGAAAATTTACAACAGTAACAAATATTGCATGACACTATATCAGAACAACGTTTCATATCTCATGCTGAATGACACTGTATCACAACAATGCTCCACATCTCGTGCTGAATGACACTGTATCAGAACAATGTTCCACATCTCGTGCTGAATGACACTGTATCAGAACAATGTTCCA
>NW_013667751.1:15437-20418 GCF_000517525.1 Limulus polyphemus
GTTCCACATTTGGTGTTGAATGACACTGTATCAGAACAATTTTCCACATTTGGTGCTGAATGACACTGTATCACAACAATGTTCCATGTCTTGTGCTGAAGTTAGAATAAGTTCACCAGTCTTGTTCAGTCTGACCATAATTATGTATTATTTTTATTGCAAGAAGCTTCTAAAATGGACAGTGAGGTCAACTTTAAACTATACATCATTATAACTTCCTAATGACTCTTCTGTATAGGGATTTCGGCTTCCAAGACTATGTTTAAAAAAAAGAGGCAAAACTCCATCGAAATCCATTGGCAGGGCTTGACTATTATGTTGAAGATGGGATTATCACCTTTCATACAAAAGGTTGTTCTAAATGCGATTGCTTTCCATTTCCGTAAAATGCTTTGAAAGTTCCCTTATTTATATTGTTTAACATTGTACACTGGGTATATTTCTCTCCTTGAAGTATCTGTGACATTTTCTTCAACCTATAACTTTGCCGAGACGTCATTGCAATTTACAATGGTCGTACGTAACATGTGTGTATGTATATGTGCTAAACAAGTTGCCCGTAGCACCACGGTTCGAATCTCCAGCTTCAAACCCTTGCATTAAAATATGCAATTATAATTATGTGCGTCTGGGTACGCATCTTTGCAGTACATCTATTTATCCACTAAAACAGATTCAACACACGGGGAAAACATGGGAGCCCCGGAGGAGTAAGTTTGGGGTCATGACGCTTCCCTAACAGGTTTGTTGAGATATACAGGGTAAGTATGAGAAGTGGACATAAACTACACTCACGCATTATACAGTGTCACACGTGAAACACAGACAATCTAGAAGTAAACATTGGCTGGTTAATCAACAAAACTGTTGGTTAAGTTCGAGTAATTTAATAAATTTTAAATTCATATCAGATTAGGTGAAGTAAAGTACAAATGCTGCATGTAATGGATGTTTGTTTGTTGTTTAGCACAAAGCTATAAAATGGGGTATCTGTGCTGTACCCACCACGGGTATCGAAACCCGGGCTGTAGTATTTAAACCTTTAGACTAATTACAGAGCCGCTGAGGGCCATAACATTTGGCAATACGTCCACACTAGAGTCTGTCAGTTTCCTGTCAAATTTTATTACTTTTGATGTAGATTTTACGGAAGGATTCTAGTGCACAGAGCCCGGCATCGCCAGGTAGTTAGGGGGCTTGATTTGCAACCAGAGGGTCGCGGGTTTGAATCCCTGTCCCACGAAACATGGGGCATTAAGATGTGACGGTCATTTCCACTATTAGTTTGGAAAATGAGTACCCAAGAGTTGGCGGTGGGTGATGATGACTAGCTGCCTTTCCTCTAGTTTTTCTCTGCTAACTTAGGGATGGCTAGCGCAAATAGCCCTCGTGTAACTCAAAACAAAACAAAACCTACTCCACATGTAGTAGAGCGAGTTATTTCATATTTCAAATTGTGGAAAAAAATGAATACTGTGAAGTTCGTTGGACCTATTGTCATGAATAGAGTCATAAATCCTAATATTTAAAAATCTTATACGATGTATCAAGAAAAGTCATATTAGTGTTCAATCATTGCCATTTTTTGCAACAAAAATAAGATGATTAAAACCATGTTTTAATATATTGAGTTTCTTTTTCAGATCCTGTTCAGAATGGAGCTTACAATTTAATTAGGTTTACAGCCAAGAAAGTAAGTGTTTTTACCAGTTCTATGATATACTAGAATACATTGTTATTGTAGTTTTATAATTATATCCTCCTATAACCAAGGCTGGTATCATAATTATAGACTCTTATAACCAAGGGTGGCATAATAATTATAAACTCCTGTATCCAAGGCTGGTATAATAATTATAGACCCCTATAACCAAGGCTGGTATGATAATTATAGACTCCTATAACCATGGCTGGTATAATAATCACAGACTCTTGTAACCAATGCTGGTATAATAATCATAAACTCCTGTAACCAAGGCTGGAATGATAATTACAGACTCCTATAACCAAGGGTGGCATGATAATTACAGACTCATGTAACCAAGGCTGGTATAATAATCACAGACTCCTGTAACGAATGCTGGTATAATAATTATGACTCCTGTAACCAAGGCTGGAATGATAATTCACATTTAAAACTACCGTAACAATGTGTTCTAGCATAACATAAAACTACCGTAACAATATATTCCAGCATAATATAAAACTACCGTAACAATATATTGCAGCATGACATAAAACTACCGTTACAATCTATTCCAGCATGGCAATTATACTAGCCTTGGTTATAGGAGTCTATAATTATTATACCAACCTTGGTTACAGGAGTCTGTTATTATTATACCAGCCATGGTTATAGGAGGCTATAATTATTATACCCCCCCTGGTTATAGGAGTCTATAATTATCATACCAGCCTTTGTTATAGGAGTCTATAATTATTATACCAGCCTTGGATACAGGAATCTGTAATTATTATAGAAACCTTGGTTATAGGAGTCTATAATTATTATACCAACCTTGGTTATATGAGTCTATAATTATTATACCAGCCTTGGTTACAGGAGTCTGTAATTATTATACCAGCCTTGGATACAGGAATCTGTAATTATTATAGAAACCTTGGTTATAGGAGTCTATAATCATTATACCAACCTTGGTTATATGAGTCTATAATTATTATACCAGCCTTGGTTACAGGAGTCTGTAATTATTATACCAACCTTGGTTACAGGAGACTATAATTATTATACCAACCTTGGTTACAGAAGTCTTCAAGAATACTTTTGGATAATGATCCTTTCGTGATCAGAGTGAAAGGACTTCTGTTCAGGATTTTTATTTTTCATGTATATTTGCAGTTCCATCACAGCCAATCTAGTAGTAGTACTGTTTTGTGTACTTTTCATCGCAACAGCAATTTTTTTATTTTTAGAGATCTTTATAAAACTGCGTCATAGCATAATAAGAAGTTTATATATTCACTTAATTTAGTTTTCTTCAGTTGATATCGACGCGCTATTTTTTCAGCCATTACTGGTTATACAATAATCAATTATAAAAATGTTTTATTCCTTAAGCAATCGATCATGACGTCAGTAATTAGGAAGGGTTATATGACAACAATGGAGATGAGCATTGTCTGGATATATGGAGTGGTGAAAGCGCCCTCTAGAGTTACGATAAATAGCTTTCCTGCAACATATCAGTACGATACTGAAACAAAGGTAAGGTTATTAGTTTGCGTCGTGTTTAAATCTCGTTAGGACTAGTTTTTTCTTCGGTCCTGGTTTGTAGAAGAATGATTTTTAACTTTTTGATGTAACTTGAGCTTAAATCTTGTTTAGATAAACGATAAATTCTCCTATATTTTCTTCTAACATAATATTACTTAATCATTAAGTAAAGTGCTGAATATATTATTTGATACGAAATACCAGGTTAATTTTTTACATCTTAGTAAATCAAGTTTGAAGCAGTTTTTAACTTAATTAATTAATCAACGGAAAATTTGTAAATAGTTGGTTTCTCAAAATAACAATCAATAAGTAAAAATAAAACTTCGGATTTACTGTTTCACTCCACCTGTTGAAAACATCACATTTACCGAGTAGCATCACCTATAGAAAGTATAACATTTACCGAGTAACACCACCAACATAAAATATTATATTTGCCGAGTAACATCACCAACAGAAAATATTACATTTACCGAGTAACATCACCAACAGAAAGTATCACATTTACCGAGTAACATCACCAACAGAAAATATTACATTTACCGAGTAACATCACCAACAGAAAACATCACATTTACCGAGTAACATCACCAACAGAAAACATCACATTTACCGAGTAACATCACCAACAGAAATTATTACATTTACCGAGTAACATCACCTATAGAAAGTATCACATTTACCGACTCACTCAGTAAACCTTTTGTGGATTTATATTTATTCTTTATTTTAATGTTTTCTCATTATCTTCGATCGGGTTTTACTTCTATAAGAAAAACCTTTTTCGCCACTGTGAGTAACAGGGGCTCCATGTGCTGTTGCACAATAACACATTAATAAGCTACTGTTAATTCATCTCCAGTTGTATTTGAGAAACTTTAAATAATGTATAATAACAAATAGTTGTGTGTTTTTTGTTTTGTTTTCAGCTATTGAAAATCGTATTGAGAGATGTTAGTCTACTACACGAGAACCTACTACTGTGGATTTAATACTGAACGGGAATCTTGAATATTTGTGTTAATATCTAGCTGAATCGATTAAATACTTCCTTAATCGTACTTTTTATTTTGAGAAAAATTAACTGATAATCTTATTTTGTATTTCCAATGGGTAGTTTTAACTTTGATATTAGAATGCTGTAATGTTTATGTAAACTTGCTAACTAGGGATAGACAAAAGACGTTTATTTGTAAAGCTTGGTACAATGCTTGATTGTGTAGTTGCAACTCCTACAAATCTCAAAAAAAAAACTCACATGAGATTCTATAATTTCTGTAATAAACTAGAAACTTAATCACATATTGTAAAATAAAGTTGTGTTAAGATATATAAACTGTTTTTATTGTTAAAAATGAAATGTTTTCGTTAAGAAATGCCCATTTTTTAGTAAAGATGCCCTCATTACAACTTGACTCTCTCTTTTCTATATTACATAACAGTTTATTGGGTTCAAACAACTAGCGCCTCATAAACTATTTAATATAATAATATTATCAACAACAAAAAAAGAGGCGTTAATCAATTGATATTCGTTTCGGCCATTTGTCATTGCATAACACTGACTTGATCAATTATTTCATAGATCCGATTGTTCATAAATAAAGTACTGGAAATAGTCACTTGATTCAATAAGAGAAAGGGAATCCACCAGTCCTTGGGCATGTACATCATAAATAACCATTGACTTTGTTTGTGTTTTGAATATCAGCCCGGCATGGCCAGGTGGTTAAGGCACTCGAC
>NW_013667751.1:20714-22359 GCF_000517525.1 Limulus polyphemus
AATTCAAAAACAAACAAACAATTTGAATATCATTGATTCACCTTCGTGACACAATAACCTACGCAGTGTAACCACTTTGACCTTTGGTATTTGATGTTGTTCTAGATATAGTTATAGGACTGGGAGGTAATACTCGACCGTTCAAATTCGCTTTGAACTTCCTTACGCTGGAAAGGGTTAAGCTCTGTATGACCACCACTCCCGTGTATAAGTACTGACAGTCCCTTGGAAGAGGATTGACCATCATGGTCCTCAACATTGTGATAACCACTGCCCTGTCCGCTGTGGTGATGTTAGTAACTGTTAAATGGAAGCATGGACAGGAGGGAAGAAGTATCCTTTGTAGCAGGACTAGAATACCTGCCATTATTGTTTACTTTACTCACCAGATCTATTGGGACACAAAGTTTGGGACGATGATTTTTCGATAGATTCTGATGGAGAAAATCCCTCGAGTGTAAATATATCCGACGTCTTCAGATCGTCCATTCTTTTGTTTTCATCAAAGTGGATTTGGATTCAAGTCGATGTATGTGATAATTTATTTAAATTTTATTTTTGAAAATGAAACTCGACTTTTTTTTTCCCATCTTTATAAGTTTCCATGAGCCTCGTTAGTAAATCACTGGCGTCAGTGTAGTTCTCCACCGCTAGTCGTTTTGACGATCTTCCATGATCAACTGTACTCTCGAGAAGGGGCTCTTCTTTCATCAAAGGATCGTCCTTATATTAAAGAAGGAGTGGACAAAATACAGATCAATGTCTTCTCGCTTGGATTTGCCAAAAGGACTGGAAATAACATCTTTGTTGAGGTTTATTTTGGAAACGTCACTTGTAGTAACCCTTCCCACAGAAGCAGCAAATTTGTTCGTGGAACCGGTTAAAACTTGATTCAGACCAAATCCATTTTATTTTTCTATAGAACCATGTTGGGATTTCATCCCGCCTTTAATCCAAATGTACACTGATGCATAAGAATTACTAAACTTTTAGAACCTACAAGTAATAAACTTTTATTTCAAAACCAAATATGAAACAATACGGCGCATATATTTCAGAATTATTTTCATGGACAAAAAAGTACACTTTTAATCATTATACTCACAACTAATAAGGCACATTTATTTCAGAGTTAATTTCATGGACACAAACGTACACTTTAAATCATTGTCCTCACGACTAAAACGTAAAACAATACTGTGCATTTATTTCACAGATTTATTTTCATTGACCCAAAGGTGCAAATTTAATCCAAATATATAACTTTACAGTTGAAATCTTAAGTTGCATGACCTTTCAAAGATTTCAGAACAACTTGTTAATATATTTTCCGTTCCACAAAAACATTTATTGTTCTTAAGATTATTAACTTTGATAAACAAAATTGTAATAATATTATATAACTAAAGGAGACAATAAGAAACGAAGTAATTATATTGCAAGAATAAATATAAGAAAGTGTTATGATAGCGGAAGTCGCATGCGCGCTGGAGTTTCTAGAATTATCGTGGAACTCCGCGAATGTCCCAGTGTTTGCTAGACGCCCTCTTTTTTAGTATTTAAGCCTGGCGAGAAAAACCAGCGCGATAGGCAGATAGATTGAAGATAGAGATAATTGAGTCAAGCGAACAGTTAGGCAATGTAA
>NW_013667751.1:22369-28000 GCF_000517525.1 Limulus polyphemus
AAAGTGACTGTGGAAATTCTGTGTATTACAAAGTTGTATTGAGGAAGAATAAACTAGATTTAATTAAAGCTCCTCGGAAAGAATTTATACCGGAAATTAACAAACGGGCAGATAGGTAACAAATTGGTGTCAGAAAGTGGGATGGAAAATAAAAAAAGAAGAAGATGGGAACGAGAAGTGGCAAATCAAACTACAGCTTAACAGATTTGATGGCAGCAATACAAGAACAGCAAAAGAAACAAGAATAGAAATTACAGCAGTTGTTGAAGGAATGAGAAAAGAAACAAAAAAAGAGACTACAGCAGTTGTTGGAGGAAAAAGAAAAGAAACAAGAAGAAAGATTACAGCAGTTATTGGAGGAAAAAGAAAAGAGAGCATCTAGCAAACACTCGGACATTCGTGGGGTTACTTGATAATTCATGATCCTGCCAGAAACTCCAGCGCACATGCTCCCAGCATCACGTGACTTCTGCTGTCGTATCATTAAATAATAGTACTGCAAAGTAAAGAACATGTTTCTAGGCAGCCATGACTAATACAAAACGTGTTTCAACATGAAAACAATTATTCATTATTTAAATAAATCATTTATAATTAAATCATCATAAAAAGGATGCTAAAGACTAATCCATTAGCTAATTAATTCATCCTAAACTGGACATTACATTTCCTTATCATTAATTAGTCCAACAACGACAATGCAATAATTAAAACTTACTCAATCAAGTGATTAAAGATTTTCAGTGCTAATTTATCATTTAATTACATTTCCTGTCCTAAAAGGACTATATCTAAACTCACTCTGATGCATACAATACATGACTATATGTTTAAATCGCCCTAAAGGAGTGGAATGAGTAGTGCCCTGGTGGGCTTAATTGTTGGAGTTTCAATTAAAACTACTCGTTACACCAAATCTATGTATTGTAGGATTTGTCGTGACAAGTGGAGCCAGAAGTTGCTAACTAGAGGTAGTTTATAGTTAAACTAAAGAATTAGAGTCTCAGGCCAATGGTGAACAATTACAATAACTTTTATTAATCATTAATTCATCTGACTAACAGTTAATAAAGACAAAACTTCGTTTATGACAACCAACATAAAATGGCTTTTAACTCGATTGAAATACTTGTAATATCTTCAGTATACACTTTCATTAATACACATAGATATATTTCAACATAACATTTTACTAAACATTGGTATTAACTGACTGAGAGAGAATAGTAAAGTTTACTTACAATGGTGTTGTATTCGGAAATCGAATAATGTTAGAAACCTTCATGTTGCCCAAGAGAGTGACTTTTCTAGCTTTCAGAGGAACTCTTTCTGAATTCAGGAGAACTTCTGATTCCTGGAGGAACTTCTTCTTTTCATTCTCTGACATGGGTTTATAAAGCAAATTTTCTATGTATTGTTACGTTTCTGTATGTTTGTTTGTTAATTTTTCTACAATACAAGTCCTTTCTTAAATAAAACTTGTTTATTCTTCCTCAATACAACTTTACAATACACTAAATTTTCACAGTTACACACACTATAGTTCACAACAATTCACTCACTTTCTACCGTGCTTGACTCAATTGTCCGTCTCTATCTCCACCTGTCACCAATTATAGTTCCAATCTCTGTATCTGCTATCCTCAGTTCCCACCAACCATAACTGCTGTCCTTGGTTCCCCACTCTCTGTCCTTCTCTCCCTGTCTAGTGCACTTATATACGATAATACCGCCTCTTATAGAATCTTCTAGGCACTCAACACGTGCTACCAGTGTCACTTGACTTCCGCTGTCGTAACACATAGCATTTATCGCGAATCTTCTAGAATACTCGTCACGTGACCCCCACTGTCGTAACAGTATTATCTTGATCACCTAAATAGGACACAGCATCACCCGCAAGTAGTCCTATGATTCTATTGGATGCTGTAGGGAAATCTCCGGGCTATTCTAAAACCATAACCAGAACTCTCAAGTAATTGGTTATAGTTAGGTTGTGTTAGCTGGTCACCTATTTACTTGTGCTGCTACACCCATGTGCTGCAAGTGATATCACCTCAAAGTACCGATATCACTCTTCTAAACCAAACTTTTCTGTAGCTTTCATAGTTCTAATGGGTTGAGGTCAACCATTTGTCAACCTGTCACAAGTTCTAGTACATTCATCTCGTTTCTAGGCAATGCTTCTTATGTAGCTTAACCTTGTTTTTCTAGTTAATCCACGTTTCTTAGTTGTTTACAAAAACACAGCTACTAATTTAACTTTATTCTTAAACTTTCTAAATCAATAAAAGTCCGAAAAACGGCAAAGCAATTGTAAATTCCCTCGAAAATAACCTAATTGCTTCACTCCTCCTCTCTTAAAAAATTTACCATCTAATCATTATCTTCAGTGTTCATGCAGATACTGATGGTAATCACAAAACAGACTTCCATGACAGTCTAAATGTCAATATGCTGGACAACCGTATTCCTCGAGATCGATACACTGGATCCTCAGTTGGCATTGTAGTATCCGCACCTTCTCCCTTCCTTTGGTGTAAATTTTTATGTAATCTTCTAGGAGTTTCTGCTTAATACAAAGGAGATCCATAAACGAGTGATCTCCATCCCTCTATCGAATACCATATAAGTAAGTCATACACCAATCGATGTGTTGGCAATCTTCCGGAAATGGTGGTCGGAAACAAAACACATCAGTCCACCATGAATGGCAATTCTTGATAGCTAGTTCTTTAATCTAGTAGTTCCCATTCACCTGGAAACCTTCTACTTCTACTATCGCTGCTCTTTGTCCTTGTTTCCTATGGTCATAAAGCATTATTACTGATTGTTTTTGTGAAGACCATTTAGTCACACCACTCGATCTGTTCTCATCTCGGTCACACACACACATGTACTTACTCGTGCACCACATAACCCATGCACTTTCTCACACACTTCATTCAACTCACAAACACTGTCAATCTGTCCTTTGTTGATAACAGTTTCTGTCCTTCCACATAGCTTATTTCTGGACTCGTTGTTACTGTCTGACTGTTTGTTTCATCCTTTGGTTTTTTGTCACTTTGTTTATTTCTTACTTCTGGTCACTGTTTATTAATTTCTGTTATTTCTTGAACTTTTTCTATACCTAATAATTTTGCCTGTCAATTTTGACTATTACCATCATTTAATAATCAATTATCCTCGACAATTAGTTATATCTAATCAATCTTGTAATCATCAAATTAATCAAGCTATACCCTGATTAGATGGGGCCTACTCATTTAGTTCTACTATTTTAGTAGCTTCTGAATATTCAGACAAATCATTACTGCCTGAACTTTTTTTCTTTCTAGCTTTACATGGCCCATCTAATGCTATTAACTTTAATAAAGCCAATTTATCTCTTTTGATATACAACATTATGCTTACTAATATTACTACTAAGCATAAGGTTATCATCACTGAGTTAGATAATTTCCAATTATCTAACTTTTGTTTTCGAGCTGTAGCTCGTAATTGATCTACATGCTGTTGGAAATCTTTAAGACTGAACCTAGACTTTCTAAGAGGTAAATGTTTAGTGTCCTGTAATATATCTGTTAGTCCTTTAATATCTGTCTCTATATCTATACTATGAATTAACTGTAATTCCTTTTCAGTTAGTAGTTCTTGTAATTCTGGAATCTTTACATTTAGTCTAGTCCATATGTATTTAGTTTCACTTCTAAAGTTAGAGAGTAAGGTGATACCTTGACCATGAGCTAAACAGTTTCTAGCTAATTTTAGATAATCACCATTGTTTAACTTAATTACTCTAGTATGTTAATCAAATTGTATTTAGTTTCACTTCTAAAGTTAGAGAGTAAGGTGATACCTTGACCATGAGCTAAACAGTTTCTAGCTAATTTTAGATAATCACCATTGTTTAACTTAATTACTCTAGTATGTTAATCAAATTGATGTACGTTTGACTTTGGGCATACAACTGATAAAGTAAGTTCATCATTAACATTAAATAACCTAGTTCCTGGGGTTCTAGTTTTATAAAAATAGAATGGTTTAGGAATAATTATTCTTTTCTCACATAGTTCTGATATTCTATTCTTAATTTCTGTGAATATCACACAATCACAAGTTACAATAGGTACTGAATAAATACCTGAGTTAGGATCATAAACCCCTAATAGGTCCGTCTATGTAATTTAACATATCCTCTTCAGTCATTTCAACATATGTATGTTGAGCACTCAAGACAGCAATGTATGGTTTATCATTTTCCATAGTTAATGCTAGTGAATGATTTATTTCTATTGGTAAAGATATAATCTTATACAGTTTAAACATTTTGTCAGTTTCTCTTAATGGTATTTCTATAAACATTGTTAAAGTATTTAAATTCGATTTGTACCTGATATGACAAAACCTTGTCGAAACGTTGTACATTTGCTGTTGTGTTAAACTTATATTAAAGTTTTTCTTCATTACCCATTCAAGCCGTCTCCAGCCATTATTATTCTTAAAGAATCCTTAACAGCAGCTGTCTACAGTCAGCCCATATATAGTACATATAAATTTGGTCACTATGAGTAGGTAGGTATTACAAACTGTAAGTGTGGAGGTAATCTCCTTTCAATTTCGTCCAAAACTCTTTCTAGTTTACTCGGTGGTAAGAAATAAAAGCTTAGCTTTTTATCTGCAGCTACATATAATGCTCATATTAACTTAGCTCCCTCCTGCTACTTCCTACTGTAAAAAGATAACTGTTGTAGATTGTTTGGAATCTTAGTGTTAAAAACTAGCATTTCCATTCCTGCTTTATGTAACTCAGTTTGTCTTACTCTAGTGTGTATTAATGCATTAGTAATGTTTACTAAAGTTTTAGATACCTTTCTAATTTCTTGGTCACGTAATTCAATCGTATGATTTAATGAATGCATTATAGTTGCTTGTTCTCCTATTAAGTGGACCATTTCTTTAGAAACCTGTCTCTGCTGTTCTACCTTTTTATTTAAGTCTTGCAAATCGTCAGTGGTTGCTGTTCCAAATAGAAATTTTAGAATACTTCCACCTGCATTTATCAAACGTCGTCTCTGTCTGGTTCTGACGGATATAGATACGCTATCCTTAATATCTTTTAATTCTAGTAATAGTTCACCTAACTCGTCATAATATTGTTACGACAGTGGGTGTCACGTGACGAGTATTCTAGAAGATTCGCTAGTGTGTTACGACAGCGGGGGTCACGTGACGAGTATTCTAGAAGCTTTGCTAGTGTGTTACGACAGCGGGAGTCAAGTGACACTGGTAGCACGTGTTGAGAGTCTTAGAAGTTTCTAGAACAGGCGGTATTATCGTATATAAGTACGCTAGACAGTTAGAGAGACAGACGGGAGTCGAAGCAGTAGTGGAGACAGACGGAGGCAGAGACATAGTGGAGACAAAGCAGAGACGAAGCAGGCAGAGAGAAAGAAAGACAGCGATTACGGTCGGTGGGAACTGAGGATAGCAAACACAGAGATCAGAACTATAGTTTGTGGGAACGGACAATTAAGTCTAAGTGCGATAGAAAGTGAGTGAATTGTTGTGAACTATAGTGTGTGTAACTGTGAAAATTAAGTACATTACAAAGTTGTATTGAGGAAG
>NW_013667751.1:28667-29911 GCF_000517525.1 Limulus polyphemus
AAAAGTGGTTAGAGGAAAAAGAAAAGAAACAAGAAGAACGAGAAGAGAAATTACAAAAGTGGTTGGAGGAAAAAGAAAAGAAACAAGAAGAGAGATTACAGCAGTGGAAACTGGAACAAGAAAGGAAACAGGAATAAAGTCAACAGCAACTACAGGAAAGTCAACAAAAGTGGCAAGAAGTAGAAATGGAAAACCTTAGTAAATTTAAAAGTGAATTAGATACATTAAAGGATGATCTATTGTCTTTTACACAAGGAGGATACATTAACCATCGACTTAACCAGCCACAGACAATGACAAGCCCCTTCCAGACACTGCAGCTAAACCCTAATACAGACATCTTCATTCCTGTTAGAAGTCACATCCCAAATATGAATGTCAGCAATATGGGTGATCCAGTACGAGGGAAGCCACAGGAATACGATGGGAAGGCACCGTGGGAAGCATATAGAGCACAACTTGAGCTACTGGCAGAGATGAGTGGATGGACAGAGGAGCAGAAAGTAGTATATCTGGCAACGAGAAAGGACAACCACTGGAAATACTTGGACAGTTGTCAGCAGATAACAGGCAGTACTACAGAGCACTGGTAGTGGCTCTAGAACTCAGGTACGGAACCCAAAACCAGTCTGAAGTCTACAAAGTTAGGTTTAGGACGAGAGTCCGTGCTAAATGGGAGAGCCTGCAAGAGCTAGCACAGGACTTGGAAAGTATGGCACACAAGGCCTACCCAACTGCCCCACCCGATCTCCTCAAGTTGTTACTGAGAGATAAGTTTGTAGATGCCTTGAACAGTCCACAACTAAAGATACAAGTGAAGCAAGCACATCCCTCTACAATGCAGGATGCAATGGCCAGAGCTCTCGAATTTGAATCCTACATTAAGTTCAGCACAGAGGTACCAAGGTTATTACAGTCGTCAGGATTCAAAGCCAGAAAATGCCAGCTTTCAGAGAAGTTTGAGGGACTTTGCTGGCACTGTAACAAACCTGGGCACAAGAGAGCTCAATGCTGGCAACTTCAACACATAAAAGATGCCACAATAGGAAAGGCTGCTACCCAGAAACGTTGTTGGAACTGTGGAGAGCAGGGACATACGAGGAGTCAGTGTAAGAAGAATACCACCAAGTCAGCTTCGGGAAACCAGTAGTGGTTGGTGCTAAGGGATGCCCACCAACCCTTATCGTGAAAGTTCCAACAGCTAAGCAAGCACACATCTAAGTGTAAAATGCCAAGCACACATA
>NW_013667751.1:30911-33287 GCF_000517525.1 Limulus polyphemus
ATATGACATAATGGATCGTCTCTCAGACGTGAGTTTCCGGATAAAGTATGGTCGGCGAGGTAAGCCAAAGGTGGTGCATGCCAACAGGCTTTGGCGTTATCACGGTCCTGGACATTTCAGTTGGGATGAAGTGAACAACGAAACAAATGACGCTGCTGAAGACGTGTCACCTGAAAAAAACCACTGTCGAAGAAGAAACTCTATTCGGTTTTGAGAAGGGAAACAGTGAAGCCCTTGATGAAGTTACTATGACTGATGTGAGTGTTACCAATGATAGGTCGTTTCCTGATGAAGCAGATGAACCCCACATGAAGCAGAAGCCAACGAGACAGAGACCAGTGAGGAAAAAGATATGTCCCGAAAAATTAAAATACTTTTTTGAACTTTAATTTTGTGCTTGTAAATTCCGTACATCTAATTAAGTTATTGTTAATTGTTTATTAGTTTAATGTAAGTGGCTATTGTTCGGGACAAAAAATACTAAGGAAGGGGCAGTGTTACGACAGTAGGGGTCACGTGATGAGTATTCTAGAAGATTCGCTAGTGTGTTACGACAGCGGGAGTCAAGTGACACTGGTAGCACGTGTTGAGAGTCTTAGAAGTTTCTAGAACAGGCAGTATTATCGTATATAAGTACGCTAGACAGTGAGAGAGACAGACGGGAGTCGAAGCAGTAGTGGAGACAGACGGAGGCAGAGATGAAGCAGGCAGAGAGAAAGAAAGACAGCGATTACGGTCGGCGGGAACTGAATATAGCAGACACATAGATCGGAACTATAGTTGGCAGGGACGGACAATTAAGTCTAAGCGCGATAGAAAGTGAGTGAATTGTTGTGAACTATAGTTTGTGTAACTGTGAAAATTAAGTTCATTACAAAGTTGTATTGAGGAAGAATAAATAAGTTTTATAAAGAAAGGACTTGTATCTTAGAAGAATTAACTAACAAACATACAGAGACGTAACAATATTGTCCAATTAAGGTCTTGTAATTTTCAATTAGTCCTTCTTGTAATATCCTAACTTACTGTAAGATAGCTGTCTCTTGATTTCTCATGTGATATAATATAACATTCTCTGAACAATTTGTATCAAAACTGACATGAGTATCCACATTTGATGATTTCTCAAACAATACCATCTCTTTGAATCTTATCAGTAACCTAACATACTGTGGAAATCTGTATATCTTTCACAATTATCCATTTATCACCAGATAATATGAAATTACCCTCTCCGATAAAAATTATACCTACCTTGTTTTCTACTGACCCAATACTCACATTCTGTTCGGTTCCAGTCTTCGTCAGCAACAGTATAAGAATCCAAATAAACCTAAAGATATATCTACTAATTAAGATGATTAGTTATAATACTTATATAATATCTAAATATTTTAACATATAACAAATATAGATATATTTCTTATTCTATTTTTCTTATTTACAACTTTACAAGTAACATATCATGTTATTAAAAGCTTTAATAACACTGGCTTCGTAAGATACAGCATCAACTGTATTTACGTTGCTCTTAGGTTTGTGTACGACTACTTGTGGATTGAATCGTACTCATTTCTTTTGTCTAGTATGAGTCACTTCCGGTACAGTTGATATAGGACCTCGTGATCTAAGATTATAATCATGGGTTACTACATCAGCTTGTGTCATTAATGGGGCACTGGGGATATTATCCTTAGTTATTTGATTGCTATCCTTATTGTTACCAATAACAACTGGAGTATCTTCTGTTGTTATTAACTTATTACCTAGTATTATGTTATCATCTCTTTCTACTCTCGGTATTTCTGGTTCTGGTTCTATTTATTTCTTTTTCATCATAAAAAGATGAATCAAATTCATTCAGGTATCTTCCAAAATACCCTTATCTTGTTCTGTTTGTTTAGTTTCTTCTTCTACACACTCGTATTGATATTGAACTATCATGGTATTGATGCAGCACAACTTCCCGTAACTTTCTCGGTATAACCGTTTGCCAGGCCGTCACTTTCCCATCTCCAGAGAAGAATACCATCTTCAAGCTTCAACTGGTCCCATTGTGACCAATAGTTCTTTGTCACAGGGCTTAGACTAGACACCTTCTCCCAAGCAGGGCACAAAACACTCGCTCTTAGAAAATTAATTATTGGCTTCAAATCTTGGTCTTTCTCCTGCTCTGCTTTAATATCTATACCTGGTTCCACTTCACCATCATCAACTTCTTCAGTCACTTTTACTTCAGCTTGATGGCACCTGGTTAGTTCAACCTCTCTTTTGTAGCAATGTCTGCAGTAATTTTTGCAGGGTCTTCGGCTCAGTCCATCGGCATTACCATGAGATTTTCCCTCTCTGTATTCAATATCATAATTATACTGGTCT
>NW_013667751.1:33320-34523 GCF_000517525.1 Limulus polyphemus
CTATAGCAAGGAGTTCCCTCCATGTTACACAGTAGTTCCTCTCTGGTCTACTCAGATGTAGGCCACCACATGTTAGTTTTCGTCCACTTTCTGAGACAACACTCCTCCAATTCCGATATTACTAGCATCGCAATCCAGTATGTACGGCAGTGAGGGATCTGGAAGCTTTAAAAGTGGAGCAGAGGCCAAATTTTCTTTCAATGTTTTGAAAGAATGCTGGCAAGAAACTGTCCATTCAAACTTCTGGCCTTTTTTAGTCAAATCATGTAGTTGAGCAGCTATAGTTGCAAACTCCTTCACAAACTTCCAGTAATAGGTACAGAGTCCCAAGAAACTTCTCAACTTTCCCACATTGTCTGGTGTTGGCCAATCACACACTGCTTTCACCTTGTCAGGATCAGTTCGTACACCATGCTTACTTACAATGCGACCTAAGTAAAGTACCTCTTTCTGGAACAAGTGTCAATTCTTGGGATGGAGTTTGAGGTTTGCTACTTTCAAACACTTGAATACTTCCCCTATCCGGGACATTTCCTCATCAAAAGTTGTTGCAAATACAATGTCATCATCCAGGTATATTAGGGCTATCCTCCATTGTAGGCCTTCCCATCGAATTCCTGTGGCTTCCTTCGTACTAGATCACTCCTATTGCTGACATTCATATCTGGATTGTGCCTTCTGACAAGACTGAAGATGTCTGCATTAGGTTTTAGCTGCAGGGTCTGGAAGGGGCTTGCAGTTGTCTGGGGCTGATTAGGTAGATGGTTAATGTATCCTCCTTGTGCAAAATAAAATAAATCATCCTTTAATGTATTTAATTCGCCTTGAAATTCACTAATATTTTCCATTTGTACTTCTTGTTTATTTTCTTGTTCAAGTTGCCACTGCTGTAGTCTCTTTTCTTGTTTATGTTCTCGTTCTTCTTGTTTTTTTCCTTTTTCCTTCAACAACTGCTATAATCTCTCTTGTCTATTTTGTTGTTCAAGTTGCCACTGTTGCAGGTTTTCTTGCCACTGCTGTTGTCTCTCTTCTTGTTTCTTTTCTCATTTACTTTCTGTCCCACTCTCTGACACTAGTTTGTTAAGCCTCTGGTCGTTAGTTAATTTTCCGTAAAAATTCTTTCTGAAGAAACTTTAGTAACACAAGTTCTTTCTTAAATAAAACTTGTTTATTCTTTCTGTATACAACTTTGCAATACACTTA
>NW_013667751.1:35435-38596 GCF_000517525.1 Limulus polyphemus
ATCGTAACAGTATCCTTGTTCAGCAAGTAATTAAATGCTGCATCTTTATATATGCATACCACAATTGCTAAATTAATAAAGTATCTAAAATTTTAAATTCATTAAAACTAGGACGTCTATTTACGAAGAAAACCAAATAAGCAATAATAATAGTAAATGTGAAGCCAAACCTATCATACGATTTATCACTTGGCACTGTATGTTTGTTTCTGAATTTCGCACAAAGCTACACGTGAGCTATCTGCGCTAGCCGTCCTTAATTAGCAGTCTAAGACTGGAGGGAAGGCAGCTAGTCATCACCACCCACCGCCAACTCTTGGACTACTCTTTTACCAACGAATAATGGGTTTGAACGACACATTATAACACCCCCATGGCTGAAAGGGAGAGCATGTTTGGTGGGACGGGGATTCGAACCCGCCACCCGTAGATTGCGAGTCGTGCGCTCTAACCATCTGGCCATGCCATCTCACTTGGCACTGAGATAAAACAACTGTGGGAAATTGCATTCCTCATCAATAAACCTGAGCAAGGGCAAATCCAAAAAATTATTTGTTTGATTTTGTTGTTAAGCGCAAAACTACAAAATGAGCTATCCGTAGTGTGGCTACCACGGGTATCGAAATCCGAATTTTAGTGTTATAAGCCTTCAGACTTTTCGTTAAGTTACTGGGTGGCCGAATCGAAAAAGTAAGACTATGCTGTATACAGTGGTCTAGTGTGTATTATATGCATCGTATTTTGAGATATTTACCCATTTTCATTATTTACAGAACAGAGGTCGCACTATTTAACAAAATACATATCCTGGCGAATCTTATAGTGAAATCGTAAAGTGGGCTTACTAGGTTTTGTGAAGTAATATGGAATCATCAAGCCTCACAAATAAACAAAAATGTGATATTTCCTTTGAAAATAAAACGATTTTGAGGTATGTCTTTTTAAAGAATTAAATTTGCTTCCTTAAGATATTCCGTTTTTTCAAAGATGTTATAATAATAGTACTCTCGACTATCCTGAGAGATTAGACCTATTTAGGCTTACTCAGTCACTGACTATTGATCAGGTTTTTGCATTGATTTTAATCCATGTAATTATAGGAGTAACGTAGGGAAGTACAGACAATGTCATACTTGCATAAGGAAGGGGTGGATGTGAATAGTACTAGGCATAGCAGAGGGGAAAGTATTTGAGAAATGGATCTGGCAAAGTCCAATCTCACACAGCAGTGTTTGTGTGTTAAGTTTTATAGTTTTAACTGATGTGAGTGCTAGAAGATCTAAGAACATTGATTTCACAACTCCTTTATTCTGAGGCACTCTTCATCATTAACCTAGCCAAGAGTTGAAAGTTAAACAAATTGGCATGGACAGGGCATGTGTCAGTATATTTGACTTAACTGGTGATCTGAGGTTAGTACGTTCTTTTATACGTGTTAATAATTTTCTTTTCATAGAACTAATGTAACCTTCTGACAGTAGGGAGAGGTAAATATATCAACAACAAAAGGTTGTAAAGATAGAATTTGGTCCTTGCACTTGAAAAAGCCTTCCCATTGGCACAGCAGTATGTCTGTAGACTTGTAATTCAAGAAACCCGGTTTCAATACTCTTGGTGAGCAGGGCACAAATAGCTCATTGTGTAGCTTTTGTTTTACTACAAACAAGTTTGAAAAAATAAATAAGGGGACAACTAGGCTGTAGCTGCAGTTATACCCTACGAATAAAATTTTTTAGCTATTTCCTAATAATCCAAGAGTATTTACCCATATATGGTAAACTAATAACCAAAGAATTTTTAGGTACATCATAATTACATGGTGTAGCAACATTTTGCTTATTTAAATAACATCTAAGTACTCTATCAATGAAATAACTTGGAAAATCATTTTTACACAATAATTCTTTAATATTTAAAAATTCCTCGTGAAAACCATCATATGTGTTAAATATCTAAGAATCCCAGTGAAAAAGTATTTTAACAAAATTTTCGTTAAAGATAGTATGAATAAAACTTGTACAGTTAAAATATAATCCTGTAAAAGTTTTCTTATGATAGACTTCACAATTAAAATGTCCATTATTACTGTTATTTATCAATGTGTCCAAAAATGGAAGCTTATGATCCTGTTGATTTTGTACTGCTGTCTCTACTGTTCAAGTATTCTAAATATCGAGAGACATGATCAAAGTTATTAAAAATAGTAAATGTGTTATCAACATACCTGTGATAGTAAAGGGGTTTCAATTCTTATGGGCAGTTATCCAGTCATTGTTTTTCATGGAAGCACAAAAAGTAGTTGTCAAAATAAGGGGCTAATCTTGAACCCTTGGTGACACCGTCAGTCTGTTTATACAACTTACCATTCAAAATGAGACTCTTTAACAATATAATTGATTAGTTTAAAAAAAACAGGTTAGGTACATTTTAAACATAATTGTTGCCTTAGTTCTTTTGATTAGTTTAAAAAAACAGGCGAGGTACATTTTAGTTCTGTTGCCTTAGTTCTGTTTTTCAAATTTAATGACCAGATTTCATCTTTACAATCTTCTTTTGTTTATAAATTTACTTGTCCTTACTGTCAGCAGGTTACATTAGTTCCATCAAAAGAAAATTATTAACACCTGTAAAAAAACGTGTTAACTCTCATATAGTTGTACATGTCCTAGGTGAATGTGATGTCCATTTTAATTTAAGATAGTATCCAAATAAAGGAGAATTTGATGATATTTAAACTGAGGCACAAGATCAGTGTTTTTAGTTCTATTAGCATTGGGGTGTTAATGTTTGTGTTTGAATTTCTTCATTTGGTTATAGACACTTAAGTGTACCAGTACTGTAACCCTGTGAAGTTTTATCTCTTTCAGCATGGGCTTGGTTCGTGGGACTGACCTTATAGCCGTATTGTGCTTGTTATAATTTTCATACTATAACTTTTAAATTAGTAAGTGTATGTTCACAAAATTTGGCAGATTATTTGTAAACATTGCAAGGTTTCTGTACGAAAAATATCAGATTTTTGTTATTAAGTTTTAAGGTTTTCTAAATAATGTTTTTCTTATGCCTTTTTTTCTATTTTTGCATGTTGCTTATCCAACATGCAGAGTAATTTTCATTTTAAAATTAAAAATACTTTTATGCATCAGAAAATTTTCAAATTT
>NW_013667751.1:39381-50074 GCF_000517525.1 Limulus polyphemus
CCCAAAGTATCTAAAATTTTACAGTAGTTTTGTGAAATACATATACTATTGTTGCATATTTGCTCATTTGTTAATTTCCAGTATAAATTCTTTCCGAGGAACTTCAGCGATACAAGTTCTTTCTTAACTAAAACTAGTTTATTCTTTCTTGATTCAGCTTTATAATACACAGAATTCCCACAGTCATTTTAACTTAACTACTTTTATAAAAACACACTATAATTCACAGGGATTCACACACTTTACATATGGCTTGACTCGATTATCTCTATCTTCAATCTCTCTATCTATGCAGTTTTGCTTTATTTGCCGGGCTTATATACTAAAAAAGAGGGCGCCTGGAATAGACTAGAGTTGCCAGAATCTCATCACGTGTTACTAGCGTCACATGACTTCTGCTGTCGTAACACTATTTGCCTGGTAACTCTTAAAACAACACCCGATTTTACTCCGATTTATGTATTCACCAGTAATATTTCACATAGAAACAACAACATCAGAAAAAACAGAAACAATCCAATTACCATAAAAACACACTTTTCTGAAAACTTTCCCATCTCTGAATGTAATGCACTTCTGTTGAAAAAGTTAAGTAACTTAGATGAAGCTCTTTCTTAAAGATTATTAATATCACAGTTCATTGTTTATTTTTCTGGAATTTTGTGTTGTACATATATATCACATTGTGTTACTTACACCTGCCATATTTTTTCAATATTTAGTTACCTCATCCTCAAACATAATGAGTATCATACTTTTAAGTAGGGATGCATGGGTACCCGGGCAGGTATTTGACTACCTGGTAATACTAGGCATCGGCTGAGTGTCGAAGTTAAAAACACCTAAATCCGGGTAACTGAAAATGGCATCTAAGCGCTAATCTTTGTGGCAACTTACGCGGTACTGAAAGTTTCAGTCAATAATTGATTTAGTGTTCTGAACAACAAAGACTGACCATGTGTTGAAAGTTGGAGATTCGGAGAACAATAGGGGGTTAAGAACAGGTATGGCTTGAGAAGTGGATTTCTGGGGAAGGTGGGGGTTTTCAGAACAGTAGAAGTTAGGGTTTGAGAAGTTGAAAGTTCTGTCAGTGACTATTTCGTTAAATGTAATAAACGTCAATTTTGTTTTTGTTTCTAATTTCTGTGTATGTTGTTTATTTAGAGGGGGAAAGGGAGAGAACCCAGTCCCGGTTGACACTTGGCCCCTACCGAAGTTTAGTGACCCGGATTTTTACTACCCGTGCATCCCTACTTTTAATTATTAAAATTTTTTATTATGTAATAAGTATTTGAATTAAACATCATAATGTATCTTAAAAGAAATGTTTTCCCTTTTTACTGGCAAGAACTTGCAAATTGTTTTCGTAGAGTTAGGAAGTTCTAAAAAAATTTTCTATTTTTTTACTGTTGGTGAATAAAATAATTAGTAGTTTGGTAATTCTTTTTATTAAGGTGAAAGAATCTTTCCTTTAAATCTGTTATTGTTGAAGAAACAGCTGTTTTGGAAAAATCTTGGAACTTTTTGAAATTAAAAGCTTCTATTTTGAACAAAATATTTAAAAAAATGCAATAATGTTGATGGTTCTTCAACTGTTATCTTTTCAAGGTATTTTATCACACAAGGAGTTCTTTATGCTTCAGTTGGTTGCCATCCTTGTGAACTGTTTGATAATGGTTCCAAATATTCTAGGCTCTTTTTCAATTTTTTTAACTATCCAGTAATCAAAACATTGCAATACGTTTTTCATTATTATAATTTTGTATTAATTCAAGTTTATTCAACTTAATCAGTTAAGTGTTACAACTCTTAACAATAATAATCTGAACAGAGTTGTGGTTCTCAAATATTACTATTTTCAGTTATTTTAACTCTCCCAGTAATCAAAATACTTGTTGTTAGACTCAAAGCTTCATATTGTGCCATCTTTACTCTGCCCACTGCAGGTATTGAAACCTGAATTTTATCATTTTAAATTGATTTTTTCACTAGTTGTCTAACTGTACAAAGAAGTATTAAGGAGTTTTTAATTTTTCAAATCTAATGTAGGGTGATAGAAATATCAATAAATATCTGTCTTTTATTTTAGACTTCCTAAGATATAAAGGAATTATAAGAGTAAGTTAGTAAACTTCCAGTATCAAGTAATTTTTGAAGTATGTGCTTAGGTTTTTGTATTGAAACATCAGTTTTTCATTTAAAATTTTTTAACATTAATATTTTATGGACTTAAACCTTAGAATATAATGTAATATTGATCTTAATAATCATATTGTTGGGTTATTGAACTTTTTAAGAAATGAGGTCAGTGATAAATTGAAATTTTAAATATCTTCTATAACAAAATTTGGCAAGAAATGTTTTAAAAACTCAAACTTTTATTTAAATAAGACATGACTAGAATAGTTCATTCACTAATATTTACACCTTGGTCTTGTCAATTTTGTGATATCAAGAAATAGAAAACAGAATTTAATTCTAATGACAGAAATAGAGGTTCAGGTTCTTCATTTAACATAAGGTATTGAATTTTGACATTAATATTCTTTTCTGGAACAACACGAAGTTAACAAAGCTGAGGTTTTTAAATTTTTTTAATTGGAAAAATATTAGATTTATATTAAATGACAAGTTTTTTGTATAATTATAACATGTATAAAGTTGGTTTAATTTCATCAATATAGAAACACATCAAGTTTAATTTAAACATCCTTTCAGTATATCTTGCATAGAATCACAACCATCTGCATTACCGATGTTGGAATGATGTTTGAGAACTTTTAAACTTTTAATTGTTAATGTTTTTATTGGGATGATTTAAACATGCAATTTTAGGAAATTACATTGACATGGACATAGTACATGTAGTCTTATTTTTCTTTTATTAATTAAAAATTAATCCGTTCTGTAAAATTTATAAATAGAAACCTTCAAGATGAAGTTTGAGATGTCTTATTTTTGACACTGATCAAACACAGATGAGACATTATTATGGAACCTCTTCTTCTAGGACAGAAATCTGAGTTGTTTCAACACAAATAAGGTAATAATTCTGTTTTCAGGGGTGACCTCTCAAGAGCTGAGTGGGATCCAGAGCTTCAGAAGGCTGTCTTGACAAAGCAGAAAGTAAGTTTCTTTTCTACATGATTCACTTTCCCATTCAGTGTACTGGGAGGAGAAACCTGATTAGCTGGCCCCTATGTTCTATGGATTTTTTTTTATGTAACTTCATAAAGGACATGCTTTACTTTAGTAAGTTTCCAAATAAGGACAAACTACGTCAACATATCTAAGAAGTCTTTACAAAGGTTATTCTTGCAATGGTACAAACCGCTTGGCTGAAGTTTGGGTGCAGATTGCATCTTTTGCACGTAACTCGTGGTTCCTATGTTGAACTATGCTTGGAAGTAAATGCAAGTATTATTATTGCACTTGTCTCTATGGTATCCCAACCAGCCTGATGAGACCTGGTGTTGGGTGAAAGGCCTTGTTGGCACAGGATGTGGCAGATGTAGTGTGGTTGACTTATTGTAACATATTCACTAAAATGTTCTTAGAATATTGAGCCACTGCAAACTAACCTGCTGTCAGTAAAACAATGTACAGTTGATGTTAAATAAAGAATATTGTTGTTGATCATAACATTCTAACTTGATAATAATTATAGTTAATTTACTTAATCAAATTTACACCATAATAGTCATTGTTCATGGAAGTTGTTAATATAAATAGCACCTAGACCACTACAGTGCCTGTTGTATCCCAGTCAGCCTGATGAACTCTGGTAGTGGGCAAATGGCCTTTTTTGTACTGCTGGATATGGTAGGTGAGATGCAATTCACATATTATATTCTGTTTTGCTTTCATTCTTATTAAGTTCTTAGAAATAACTAGATTTTCTAGTTGTTGAGCTAAGTGTGTTTTTGTGGCTAACAATTTATTTATTGGCCAAGACTTTTAGAGAGACTTAACATCTAAATTGAGTTGGAATTGTGTTTAATTTGCCAACAGAATATATAGAATAATTTTCACTGATAAAATACTGATCTGATCACCATTCTAATTTCCTAAACTTCTGACCCTTTTCACTGATAACATACTGATCTCATCACCATTCTAATATCCTAAGCTTCTAACCCTTTTCTCTGATAACATACTGATCTCATCACCATTCTAATATCCTAAGCTTCTAACCCTTTTCACGGATAACATACTGATCTCATAACCATTCTAATATCCTAAACTTCTAACCCTTTTCACGGATAACATACTGATCTCATAACCATTCTAATATCCTAAACTTCTAACCCTTTTCACGGATAACATACTGATCTCATAACCATTCTAATTTCCTAAAATTTTAACTCTTTTTCACTGATAATATACTGATGTCATCACCATTCTGATATCCTAAGCTTCTTGCCTCCATGTTAATCTTTTTTGTCTTGTTAACCATTTTAGTATGTTAAGTATTTGAGTTAGTAAAGTTAAATCATTAACCCTTTCCAAACCTGAAGGGTGCCACATAGTTTCTTTCCTTTCACAGAAGAAAAACTTAAATTTTGAAAATTAATATGTGGGTGTGGAAATATTTGCAGGTCTGGATAGGGTTAACAGAGTGCAACGTAGTATTGTATTTCACTTTATAAAGCGTAATAAAATAATATTATAGTGAAACAAATGAAGTATGGTAGGATTTGAAGATCACACTATATAGTGTGAAGGACGTAGAAGATCTTATTTGAGACCATTATGGCACTATATATATATATATATATATGTGTGTGTGTGTGTGTGTGTGTATTACATGCTGCTTCAGATATTTATGAGGTAGGCCTATGGATGATTGAATGTGGCTTGCTCTGAAGGTTGGCTAATAAATGAAGTTTGTTTTTTTCAACACACAAAAAGTTAGTCACATTTTATAAGAATAATTTGCTGTAGGACGCCATGACACCCTCAGGTGACATATTCAGCACCCATATGTTTGTTAAATAGTGAATTCACAGCTGTTCAATGATGAAATACCATCAGGAAAAGATATTGAGCTGGTGGACACATCACAACCCTTTCTAAAGAAAAACGTTTTTGTAAAAGTGTGTGTTAAAAGATGAAGAACCAAAAGAAGGAACATTTTGAGGTAGTTGAAAGACTTACACAGCAGAGCATTGAGCAGAGTAGCGAGTTCTGAATGAATTCCCTGAGCAATTCAAAGCAACACCCTTGTTCAAAGAGTGAAGATTTGGTTAGATACCTTTTGACCTAAATAACTGTTGATATGAAGCAATATGTCCTGGATTAATGATATCATAAGTAAAGATTTAAAGTTATCAGAGATTTCTTGAAATCAACAGTCGTGTTCTTCAGAAATATCGATGAGAAAGTTGGAATCACAGTCTGAACAATTATCTGTCTGTCAACGCCCATAATGTGGCTGTAATGGACTTTTTGTTCCTTTAAAAATGTAGACCCATGAAACCAATATTTACAAGACTTGTTGAAAGATTAACTTTATCTTACAGAAGCTTGCTACAATGAGAATTGTGGTTTTGACCAGTAGTGTGTAATCATGACCATTAAACTGAGTACAAGCAAAGATATAAAAAGCATTTCTAAGGGCAGCATGGCACATGATACATCATTTTTATAAAAGGTGATTACTCTTCAGTGGGCTTGATGCATGGTTGTGAAACTTACTTCAGTGTTTAAAAGCATGAAATCATACGGAATTTTTTCACCATGTAACATGTTTTCTAAACATGTTACAGTAATACATAATATAGTATTAATCATGTATTAGATATATATATTCAAATGTGGTCAGTTTGTTGAAAAGTTCAAAATATATGTATATGCCTATTTTTATGCATGTACTGCTCTCATATATATTTTCAATCTAAATATGTAAAAATTTAAGTTGTTTGAAGAATATGCTACCAGTATTTACTTTATAACAAATGTGTAAACACCTGAAGTGTGATTTTTATGACAGCACATCTTATATCTTGCTTCAGTGTTAAACAGATAACTCAAGTATTCTTCATTATTTATTGAACATTTATTGAAGTAAATTTTAATTTATCCATGATAAACAATACAAAATAAATTACATTGACACACAAAGTTAAATATAACAATGTTAAAAAAAATTCCAGTTAAAAAAGTTCCAGTTTATAAGATAAAAATATTGCTAAACAACAGGCTTCTTTAGATCAAACTAAATATAAACGGATTACAAATGTGAGTAAGAATTTCTTTCTGAAAATTCTCACTCATTACTGGTATCTTACACCTTGCTTGTTTATACCCTTCCCTAGTAGTTCAATGGTAAGTCTATGGGCTTATAACTTTAGAGATTGGGTGTCAGTGCCCATGGAGGACACAGCACAGATAACTCCCTGTGTAGCTTTGTGCCGAACTATAAACATACACACCAACCATACAGTGGCTAACAGATGGTCACCAATTAAATTAATGTATTTGTACTGATGTTTCTGAATTAACAAATCTTTTACATGATTTAGATACTAATATCATTAATTTTATTTATATCAACTGTCATTGTTACTCTTAACTATGAAACACGATAGGAAAATATTTGATTTTATGTTTACTCTTTATAGAAATATACCTAAAATATTAATTCAACCATTATAATACTTTTAGACAAAAACCCTATAACCTTTTCAAAGGTAGATCTTTCTTCATCCGGGGTAAGTTTAGAATACTCCTGATAATACTTTTATAATGAGTAAGTAATTTGTTACATTTTCAACTTACCTGAAGTTTATAAAACATACAAGTATCTGAAGTGAAGCTACATACACTACTATAACTGGTTAGATGATTAATAGAAGTTATGTGATTGTCACTTGGTCAGTACACGTATGTGCCTCTGTTTTGTTACTTTCACTGTAGGGTATATTTTATTCTGCCTGTTTGTTTCTGTTAGGGTAAATTGCTACAACACATGGGGCATCAGATGGGGAACCAGACATTACTGTATCCTGAAGAAGCTCTTTTCCTTTTGGATACTGTGAGTAGTTATATGTTTTAAAATAATTCTAAGTAAGACTTTTGTACTTTTCCCATTATTGTATGTGTGTGTGTGTGTGCATCCAAATGTTGTATTTGATTGTAATATTATTACAATAATCTACTCATTTGAACTCTGTCCCACCTAGAGCTACACTTTCCAATTAAGTTTACATGCTAGTTTCCCCTACTGTATTTTTGAGCTATAGCTGCATTCCCCTTCCAATTAAAAATGCACAGTCCTTATTTCAGATTTTTAAGCCTTTAATTTTTTTATTCTATCACTTCAAAGAAAAATCTTGATGTTGTGATACTAACCTTTTTATTTAGAATATACTTCTCAAAGTAGGGAACTGACAACAAACATTTATTGTTATTTAGTATTAAGTATAATATACTTAATACTGTGATATCTACCAAAAAAGGGTTAATTTACAAACACTGTAGACTGCCTACATAGTCAGGTGGAAACGAGTAAGTGAACACTGAACAACAAGTTTATATCCAGTGCTTCATGATATTTTATACTTAATACTGTGATATCTACCAAAAAAGGGTTAATTTACAAACACTGTAGACTGCCTACATAGTCAGGTGGAAACGAGTAAGTGAACACTGAACAACAAGTTTATATCCAGTGCTTCATGATATTTTAATATTACTAAGCACAGGATATAAACCTGTATTTTAGTGATATTGTCCTTACTGTTTGGGTTCCTCCTCCATTATTTGAACCTGTTTATGACAAGGAGGATTTTGATGGGATTTTTTTTCCCCCTCTTCCTAACTATGCCATGCCTTCTCGTGTATCTCCTTGAAGATCTACTAGCCTTACTCTACCTGTTTTAGATATGCTTTTTCAGGTGTGTTCCATTTTCATATGATACCGTTCCTTATATTTTTTTACATAACACCTGTCATTAGGGTCCCTTGTTTTTCCTCCTTCCCCTGACATGCTAAGCATTTTGTTTCTCAGTTGAGGGCAGGTGTTAGTCCATATTTGACCCTTTAGTCTTTGGTTACTCCTTTTCTCATTCAGATACCACGATCTCTCTCTTAACTGTTTTCTCGTACTGGAACCTTCTGTCCCTTACAAGTTTTGTGCCTGGTCTTTCAGGCTTGCTTCAGCATCATATGTATTTTATTGGGTGTTCATAGTTTTTGCCAAACTTCTGCATAGTCTAGAGTTGTGTTTACACCATTTCATGGATGATTGGCTTCTGTCAGCTCATTCTGAATTGAAGTCTTCTTACCTCACATCTGCTGATTACAGTACAGCTTGTGTTGGTTGGATTCTACACTTAGTGAAGTTTCCTTTTGCCTACCTACTGTCTTATCCATTTGGGTGTATTTTTCAACACCCCCCTCCCTTATTTGGGCCTATCCTTCTCCAATTCTTCTCTGTTCACTAGTGGTTTCAGTTCTCCATGCATTTACTGCTTCCTTGGTTTCTGTACAAAAGGTTCTGTTACTTTTGGGGACTTGTACATCTATAGAAGCCCTTATTACTTTGGGTTGGGTACATATGTGTTATCTTCATAGGTCTCTGCACGGCATGTGGAATCTTGCTTGGGATCCCTTGGACTCCTCAGTTACCCTTCCTCCTTCCCTAACAGACTATCGGCATTGGTGGTTGAACAAGGACAGCACAATGGAGTACTGCTTCCTCCACTTTGTCCAGATTTGCCTTGAATCACAGATGCTTCTATCCAAGGTTGGGGAGTGTTGGCCCATCAGCTAGAAACTTCTGGGCAATGGTTTCACATCATAATGTTTTACCATTTCTTCTGCTGTTACAGTACCAACATGTCATGCTCCATTCCGAAAATTGTACCATCGTGGCCTATTTCAATCACTCTGGGGGCACCCCTTACTGTTCCCTTTGTGGTCAAATATTCGACCTCTTTTCTTGGGCCCATATGCTGTGAATAAATCTCCTTGTGTGTCATATTCTGGGTACTTTTCACCCTATTGTGGATCTTTTGTCAAGATCCGACCAACTTTATCCTGTGGAATGGTTTCTTGACCCTCAGGTTTTCAAGTAGCTATGCAATCAGTGGAGTACTTCTCATCTGGATGTTTTTGCCACTTTACTCCAACACCAAGTTTCCTTTTCTTTTTTTTTTTGCCTCCAGTTCTTCATCATCAGACCCTGACAGTGGATTTTCTCAGTCAGACTATTCTTCTTCTACTCTTATGATTTGGGATCATCAGCTGATTTGGTTGGTATGTTCTTCCCTTTTTTTTCTTCCCAAATTCTGTTCCAGGTGTTTTCTCTTAAGATTGGAATACCTTCCCTTTTTTCTGGGAGTGTACCCTCCTTCATCCATTGTGGCATATGGCCTACTCTTCATACATTCATCTCCCACTATCTGTATTGGGTAGCTGTTTCTTCTTTGTCAGGATATTGCCTTTTGCCATCCTTCAAACTTCATTTTGGCTGTGATTGGGTAAGTTATCTTTTCTATATATATTTTTCTATCCAGGGGTATATCCCATTTAGGATTTGGATCCTTGGCCAATAACACACATTGTTGAAATGGGGTGTTCCACAAAATCGCCAGTAGGTTTTTTTTTGCGATATATTTGCTTCATCAATATGACCATTCCAGACCATACTAACCCATGGACTTACATAGGTAAAACAGAAGAGGATAGTTGCTCATCCCCTGCCATCCCTTCAGTTGAATTAATCAGGGCAGTTTGCTTTTCAATATAGAGTTTTTGTGGTCACCAGTTGCACTGTCTCTGGTGTTGGTGTTCCTCTGGACTCTTTACCATGTTTTATCCCCCCTTGTTCTTCTTGTGAAGTATGGGAGTCCTTGCCACTTTCCAGTTCTGAGCCACTGGATTTGCTTCCATTCAGTAGAGAGTAGGGAGGTGACGTTCTATTGGTTTAGATGGTGTGTGATACTCCAATCATGTGCTCCACTTCCATGTGATTTGTCCTTGAAGTTGATGTTCCACCCAGTTTCTGTGTGATTCTATCTGAAGGGTGAGGTTGTTTATATTTTCTAGATACAATCCACTTTCATGCAATTGGACCCAGGGGATGATGTTGCACGTCTCTCAATAAATATACTCCACCTCTGTGCAGTGGGTCCCAGAGGTTGATGTTGCACCCACCTTCCGTGCAGTTCTGTCCTGAGGGTGAGGCTGCTATATATTTCTAGAGGTGACCCATTTCCGTGGGGGTGGACCCAGAGGGTGGCGTCGCGCTCTGGCTTCTGTGCAATCCCATCCGGATGGGATGTGATCTGCCACATGGGCCCCTTGACGTGGATTCCTGTACGTGGTGAGGGGACCTCTCAGGGAAGTTTCTGTATTTTCAGTTACTTTCTCTGTGATCTGAACATCCACCCACGTGTTTGCCATGTGTGGCGACCCGTGAAGGGGAGGAGAGGATCCTGGTGGTTGAGTGGTGTCTGGGGCACTGCAGCACACCACTTTGGCCTTGAATTCCTGTAGACAGGTGGCCTTGGGGTAGCCTCCTAGGGTCAATCGGCTGGTCCACTGGGGCTAGGGTCAATTGAGTACCAATGTTGGGCATTCTCAACGGGTGTTGTGGACACTGTGTCTGATACTGGTGTTTGTGTATAGTGTCCTTGTTTGACATTGTAGTGCATCCCCTCTAGGACTCCATGGCGGGTGGGGTCAA